>NC_134483.1:519046912-519121912 GCF_040206685.1 Ascaphus truei | reverse complement strand
TCTGGGGGACCCGGCGAGGGGAGGGGGAAGCCCTGATCGGAGGACCGATCCTCCGAGGCTCCGGCGCGCGGCCGGGACACCTCGGCGTGCGCCCGGTTAGTGTCGCGACCGAGACCGGGCAAAGGTAAGAATAAACTCGGCCGCGACAGTATATATATATATATATATATATATAGCCCTGTTTCCCCCAGAACACAGGAAGCTACCAGTGCTGCTATATACCTGTAAGCTTCAGGAGCCTGAGCCTCTGTCACGGAGAGCCTGGAGTATGTACTTACTCAGGTGCAGCACATCCACCTGTGAGGGATCCCAGCAGCGCAGAAGCAGCCCCTCACAGGACACGATATAAAACACACATACAGTATAAAAATAACAAAAACCTTTACTGTAGGAGTATATATATATGAATATGGTAACTCTCTCTCTATCTGGAGTAATATGTCCACAACTGTCCCACGCCACACAGGGCCTTTCTCCCCAAACGTGGTCCCCTACACCATGTCCCACACCGTGTCCACAATAATGCTTGGTCCTTTGGTCACTTAACCCAGTGTCCCAAAAGAGCCCACCCTTTATAGGCATGATCAGCGCCTGTGTTTGTACCGGTTTTGTTGGTGCCAGGCGCCCCAGCACCCGGTCCGCTGAAGCTTCAAAAATGATCCGCCGATCCCCACTTCTCCACGACGTCATCAGGGGTGATCCCACCCGAATGATGACTCTCTTCCTCTCTGCACTTGGGGAGGCTTGGTCCCAGACCTCTCCTCAGGAATGTCAGCATCCGCTGTGTCCCTAACTGTCCTGCGTTGCAAAGGGGATCCGTTCCCTATACTAGGGCTTTCCCTGGAGCAACCAGAAACTGAGATGGTGACTTAGGGCCTATGACTGGGGCCTAGG
The DNA here is from genome assembly GCF_040206685.1 of Ascaphus truei. NCBI lineage: Eukaryota > Metazoa > Chordata > Amphibia > Anura > Ascaphidae > Ascaphus > Ascaphus truei. The sequence continues at coordinate 519,121,018 of NC_134483.1, read as the reverse complement.
GGTATGCTGGCCTAGTGTAGAGGCTACTTGCCTCTCTACATGGACCTCTGTCCCCTATCCCTGCCTGGCACACACTGACTAACGTGGTCTCTGCATTATGACTAAATCCTGTCAGCCAGTGAAACTTTAGAGCCCTATTGGCTACTACACCCCAGGTGACCGCCCCCGAGGCTCATGGGACTTGCAGTTCCCACCCCAGTGCCTGTTCCTATCTCCCGCGCGTGCTCGACACAGTAGTGGCCGTCGTGCTACTTGCATGCACTGCGCATGCACAACATACAAAATGGTGGCGCCCTAAGCGTTCGGGCCGCCGCGGAGCCTCCTAAGCACCGGAACGCTCCCTGCACATCGCCCCCACCCTCCTGTTCAGCCAGCTGTCTGTCGCTGAATCTAGTGAGACCCGCCGAACACGCCCACCCACACCCGCGGAGGTAAGGGGGGAAGGTTACGGGAGCCCAAAGTGTCCGGGGCTACATATATATATACATATATGCACAAGTAATCATTGTGTGTTTGTTGTTTTCTTATGTTCTGTAGTAAAGCAAATACAGCATAAGAAAAAAAGATAGCTCAGACCTGTGAACTGTGTCTGGTCATATTTGCCGTTTACTCATGAACATCTGATGTCTGCCTCTTACCTTTGCAGGTATATCTTGCAATGTTTTGAGTAGTGTTGAAAGAACAAACAAATTAAATCAACACAGATTCCATTCCATTTGCAAGATTCTTTTCCTTTATTTACTATTGCTAAGGAAGTTCAAGTCCAAAACATCTGGTCGATGGGCTTTCAGCCAAAGCTTTAAAGTCTGCCACTGGGCTGAAACAAAAGCTGTCTAATCTTAGAATTGTCTATAGTCCTTTGCATATCCTCCAAAACTGGACCGAAGAAAGAAATCATCTTTCAGCATCTTTCCTTAGAGTGTAATACACCATAAAACAGCTGCTATGTGTACAGGGTTACCAGATGAATCCAAGACAATGTATTTGTTAATCTATCCAAGACAGCTATCCATGTACTGTAGTTGTAAGGATCTGAGGAAGCAGTCCTACATTTCTCTCTCACATTTATGAGAAATTACAAGACTTGTTCTTCTTCTGTGATTACCGAATACCTGGCTTGTTTTTTGTCAGAGTTGGGTCTTGTACAAAACACATGACCTCATATGGAAGGATCAATTTATAAAGCTAAGAGGTTAACATTGTGTCACCACACTTACTCAAAAAACACAGAGAGGCTTATTTTTTAAATGTCAACTACAGTAGAAAACATATGTAGGGATATATATATACATGTAGAGGTATCAGTACCATGTTAGCCGAGCTTCAATAATCAAAATGCATTTCGTTAGCCACAGAACGGTATCATCTATTTATTTTTTGATATGTGTATGTATATATTTATATATATATATATATAAAAGTAAGCTGTATTAACACCATGTGGACCCCCTATTGTATGTTATGACCTGACCAAACTAATGGCAGTGAAATGTTTAATGGGTGTAACGCCAGTATAACACAAAGAAAAGTGCTTAGGCGCTACGTGCAATAAAATAAAATACTAACAATAATAACACAATGTGTACAGGGCAGCCAGGAACACTAGCAGAACAACACCAGAGAGAACACAAAGAACATATACAGACCAGCGCCCAAAAAGAATCCAAAGTCCCTAATAGAGTCCAAACAGATGGAAGGAAGATAATCCAAATGCTCCAATCACTGGAAGATCTCCAATCCGGGGGTCCGTGACATAGGGACAGAAACAAAGAAAAAAATAATAGTGTAATACGTCATGTTAAAATGGGACAAACAACATGAAACACTTAACAGAAGACAAACATAAAACAATCAAGCTGAAAGAAAAATAACTATTTAATAAAACAAACGGAGCCTGCTGCAGCGGGTCATCAAGGGGTTAAAACCCAAAACCCTACTGACAGCAGGACTGGAAAAAACAAGCATGTGTAACCAAGTGGGGGTCCTCACGGGCTCCCTGATGTGTAGTTTTTTTTCCCTCTAGCTTCAAAACACTCTCCAAGATGGACGCCGAGTAAGGGAACTCCACACTCTCCTGCTTGCCAGCACTGCAGCTTCAATGATGCTGCTTCCTGCTTCACTTGACTGACACTTCTCACAACCAGTGTTACTCCAAGGCACCGTGACCTTTGACCCTACGCATTTCATGACTGACGTCACTCCCCTGAGGAAGCTCTGGATAAATGGTTTGAGTAAGGACACATGAAACACCGAAGGAATCCTCGTGGTGGGAGGAAGTGCCAAATGGTATGCGACCGGATTGATCCTCTCTAATATCTTAAAGGGACCCAAGAATCTCGGGGACAACTTTGGAGATGGGGTCTTGAGCCTTATATATTTTGATGACAACCACACTTTGTCTCCGTGTTTGAACGAGGGACCCGGTTGACAACGTCGATCTGCCTTTGTTTTTTGTCTTGAGACGGCAGTTTGTAGGGTCTTAAGGTCTTAAGGATCTTCCTCCAAGACTTCTGAAGAGTAGAAACATGAGAATCTGCTGCGGGAACACCAGAAGGGAGGGAGGAGAGGGGAAGACTGCTAGGGTGGAATCCGAAATTAATGAAGAAAGGGGACTCTTGCGTAGATTCATTTTTAAGAGAGTTGATAGCAAATTCAGCCCACGGTAAGAGATCCACCCAGTTATCTTGAGATTCGGAGACGAAACATCTGAGATACTGCTCTAAGGTCTGATTCATTATTTCTGTCTGACCATTGGTCTGAGGGTGATATCCAGAAGATAAAAGAATGGAAATCCCAAGTCTCTGGGAAAACGCACGCCAGAATTTATAGATGAATTGAGAACCTCTGTCAGAAACAATCGAAACAGGAACACCGTGCAATCTGAAAATTTCCTTAGAAAAAATATCGGCCAAAGTAGCAGAATTAGGAAGGCCCTTGAGGGGAATGAAGTGTGAATGCTTAGAAAATCTGTCTATAACCACAAGAATGGTATTCATTCCTTTAGAATTGGGAAGTTCGACAATGAAGTCCATAGAGATGTGTTTCCAAGGTTGCTCCGGAATGGGAAGAGGCATGAGAAGGCCAGAAGGTTTGTGATGGGCGGATTTACTCTGGGCACATACCGGACATACACTGGTGAAATCAAAAATGTCCTTATTCATCTTAGGCCACCAAAAGGTCCGTTTAATAAGATCCGATGTCCTCTTGAAGCCTGGATGACCGGCCGATCTAGAAGAATGTCCACAAAGTAAAATTTTGTGGCGAAAACGTGGAGCTGCGTATAAGCGTCCCTCTGGTACCCTGAATCTCCTGGAATGTGAACCTGAGCCTTGTTGATTTCATCCAACACATCAAAATTATTGGCAGAGATTATGCACTTGGCGGGGAGAATAGATTCAGCGGACTCATTGGATTCGTTCTCCGCGGCGAACTGGCGAGAGAGAGCATCTGCTTTGATATTTTTGGTACCAGGAATATAAGAAATGGTATAGTTGAAACGGGAAAAAAAAAAGAGACCAACGGGCTTGAAGAGATCCTAATCATCGAGCCCCCTCGATATACAGTACATTTTTGTGATCGGTGAGGATGGCAATAGGCTCCTTGGTGCCTTCGAGAAGATGCCTCCACTCCTGAAGAGACAATTTAATGGCCAATAGCTCACGATTCCCAACATCATAATTTCTCTCGGCAGACGGATGAATTTCCTGTAATAATTGGCAAAGCCAAGAAAACGCTGCACGGCCTTGAGAGAATTTGGCAGCGGCCAGTCGAGAACGGACTTCAATTTTTCTGGGTCCATAGAAAAACCTTGGTTAGAGATAATATAGCCTAAGAAGGCAGTAGACGTTTGGTGGAACAAACACTTCTCCATCTTGGCGTATAGGCGATTGGCACGGAGCCAATTTGGTATGGTGAATGTGCTCATCTAAGTCTTTAGAAAAAATGAGAATGTCATCCAAGTATATGATAACAAATGTTCCCAATACGTCTCGGAAGATATCGTTCATGAACTCTTGGAAAACGGCAGGAGCATTGCATAGCCCGAAGGGCATCACTAGATACTCATAATGTCCAGATCGCGTATTAAATGCGGTTTTCCATTCGTCCCCTTCCCTTATACGAATGAGATTATAGGCCCCTCTTAAATCGGGCTTGGAGAAGATAGAGGCTCCTTGGAGACGATCGAACAGTTCAGAGATTAGGGGGAGGGGATATCAATTTTTTACCGTGATTTTGTTGAGTCCGTGAAAGTCGATACAGGGTCTTAGCAATCCATCCTTCTTTTTCACGAAGAAGAAGCCTGCCCCAGCGGGGGAGGTAGAATTGCGGATGATTCCTTTCTCCAAATTTTCTTGGATGTAAGACGTAATAGCCTCAGTCTCAGGGACTGATAAGGGATATGATTTCGACTTCGGGAGGATGGTTCCTGGAATTAAATCAATAGGACAATTGTAGGGACGATGAGGAGGCAGTACTTCAGCTTGTACTTAGTTGAACACATCCAGGAACTCATGATACACGGTCGGAAGAATCGACAGGTTGGAAGGAACGGAGTCCACACCGGCGAGCACAGCAGCAGGAGGAGTAGTAGAGACTGGCTTGGCTGAGGAAGGCCATTGGATAGGTAAGGCGCCGGTCCAATCAATGCGCGGATTGTGGAGTTGTAGCCAAGGCAATCCTAGAATAACCTGAACGGTAGGAGAATGGAAGATATCAAAAACTATTACCTCCTTATGGCCGTCGGCCAAAGTCAAAGTAAGAGGAATGGACTCCCAGATGATGAAGGCTGGCTGAAGCGGACGTCCATCGATAGCTTCGAGGCCAATGGGTGCTTTTCTCTTAACCAGAGGAATTTGGTGTTCAGAGGCGAAGGTATGATCCAAGAAGTTACCGCCAAATCCAGAGTCAATGAAGGCTTTTACTTCTAATAGAAGGTCAGGACCCGCCAGCGTTACAGGAAGCATGAATTTCTTTGGTAGATCCTTAGGGAGAGAGGGGCAAGAAGAGATAGTACCAAGTAGAAGCCCCTCTACCTTTACTGGGTGTTCCCGTTTCCCGGCTTCAGGGAACAGGTCTGGAGCCGATGTTCTGTAGAACCACAGTAGAAACAGAGTCCCTTCTGACAACGTCGCATTCTCTCCGCAGCCCGAGGTTGTTGGCTACCGATTTGCATTGGTTCTGGGGCGTCCAATGCGAGGAAGGGCGAAGGGGAAGACCTGTGAGAGACAACCGGGGAAGAAAGAGAACGGGAACAGTGTCGCTCGTGATGTCATTCCTGGGTGCGTTGATCCATTCGTACGCTGAGAGTAATCAGTTCTTCCAGAGAGGATGGCCGGGCGTGGGTTGCGAGATCATCTTTAAGGGTGTCAGACAGACCTTGCCAGTATGCAGCGGCAAGTGCCTCGTCATTCTATTGAGCCTCCGCGGCGAGGGTACAGAACTCTATCGCGTACTTGGCAGCAGTTCTTTGAGCCTGTGAGATATGAAATAGAGAAAAAGCGGCCATCTCCCGGCGTGCGGGAGTGTCAAACACTTGTTGGAATTCACGCCTAAACTTAGGGTAATCTTGGGTTAATTCAGCTTTTTTTTCCCAGAGGGGAGAAGCCCAAGCGAGAGCGTCACCAGTAAGGCGTAAATGTAAGCCACCTTAGAACGGCCGATAAGAAACTGAGAGGGAGACATTTCAAAATGAACCTCGCATTGGTTTAGGAATCCGCGGCAAGTGAGAGGGTCCCCATCATACCGGTTGATAGGTGGTATACGTGGTCCAGATTTAATTAGGTCGGTAACGATGTGCGGAACACGCCCCCTGCGGCATGTTCCTTCCTTACCTGTTTACTTCTGATCGCTGCCCTCTAGCTACGAGTCAAGATCCTGTGTCTTTAAGGATTCCGAAGCAAACAATGCCATCTTGCTTCCTAGCAAATCCTGCCCTCCTCCTCCTGACAGGAAGTAAGCCTCTCTCTGACTTTCTCATTGCTTACAGCTGCTCCTTCCTTTAAATAGCACTCAGTGGCTACCTGTCTGGGTTACTGCAAGTCCTACCATTGTATGCTGCTCCTGCCTGGACCTCCTTGGGATCTTAACTCATCTCCTGTGGATTCCGGAAGACTGGGACAGTCACTCAATTACTACTGAGGTTAGTTTACCGTTGGGTAGTGTAGGTACCTGCTTACTAGGGTTCACCTTGACGTGGTGGCAGGCTTATAATTCCTTGGCCAATGGATTAGACTAAGAAACCTTATGTTTATATTTAGTTTTGCTGTACTCTTCAGTTATTGGCACTATGCCTTTAAGGAGGCTGGACGTCCTCCAGGATGCACTACGCTTTGGATACTACCTCCCCTGCTTCTCACTTGTGGCTTTCCACAACCCCCACGTTGGTGCCTGAGAACTTGCGCACTCCCGCTCTGCTGTCAGAGCATGCGCGCACATGCGCTGGATAACTCGTGTCTCTGAGCCAGGCACCGCACCTCCGGACGCGTCGCGCATTCTCCTGCACGTGGCGCGGTCACGTGACTACGTGCGCCGATCCCCAGCTGTGCGGCAAATTACTCCCTTCGTATCCCCTGCGGCCTCCCCACCTCGCTACCGGGTCCTTCCCCTTCCCTGCGCTTGTGTGGAGAGCACAAGCGTCACAAGGTCACAGAGACAAGGGGTGACGGGGCCACTGGAGTTTCCTGGATTGACAGGTTAGCAAGTTGTGGCGAAACAGTGGTCAACTGGTTGCTCACAAATTGAAAATGTTCCAAGGAAACACCTTGACCCACCTCAGGGGGGTCTGCATTTATTGGGCTCTGCCTAATGTAACGCCTGTATGCCCGCAGACCTGGCCAGTCCCCAGTACTGAGGTGGGTAGGGTTATAACATGCACCCACAGCAGTGAGTGCATGCCCGGAGTGTGGTAGTGCGTTGCCGGGTCTGTAAAAGGAGGGTTAAGGTATACTTGCAACGCCTTGGGTTTCAGAGTTCGGATAGTGATGTCCGTGTGCCAGAGTCCAGGGGCAATAGAGAGCAGGATAGTGATGTCCGTAAGCCAGAGTCCAGGGGTAACAGAAGGCAGCAAAGTCGTATCCGGATGCAGGGTTCAAGGGCAGGAGAGAGCAGGGTAATCCAGTACAAAGCAGAGTTCAAGCCAGGGAGATCCAAAGCTAAGCAGGAATAGGAACAAACACTGAAAGAGACAGGAGAGCCAAGCATAGGACTGCACACACAGGGTTCACAAGAAGCTATGCAGAGCAATGAGTGAGAGGACAGACAGGGGTTATAAAGGAGGGAACACCAATGGGAGAGAGAGGAGGAGTAGAGGGTAGAGTGAGAGGCAGCAGGGATAGGTGAGAAGGAGAGAGGGAGGAGACAGATAAATCAGAGAGGGAGATGGCTTGTACAGCATGGGGGGCAGAGCCAGAGGTCTGGGGAAGTTTACAAGAGGAGCGTGTGCGCGTGCCCTCTGTAAGGTTGGGGTGCGCGTGCACAGGCTGCGTCAGAAAGCGCACGGAGCGCCGTGCGGCAGGGGCACCCGCCGAGGGAGGAGTGACTGCAGAAGGTACTGAGACCGGAGGGGAGAGAGAGGGACGCCGCGAGCAGAGTGTGCCACGGGAAAGATCGGGTGTTTGGGAACATGCGCGCGCCCTGCGGGGAACGCGCGCGGCAGCTGGGAGTGCGTCAGGGCATGCCGCAGAGGGACGGGTGCGGGAGGAGGAAGGAAGAGCAGAACAAGGAGGCAAGGGGGAAAGATCAGCAGCAGGGGAAAAGCGCGGTGACGGGGACACATGGAGAGGATGGAATCCCCTGAACCGTCACAATGGATTAATTCTTGGTCACCTTGTTTCCTTGAGCCCAATGATAATGTAATCAAATTTCGGCATATCCCTCCTTCTCAGAGACTTAAATATTAAGGGGTCTGTTAAATATTTATTGATCCTCTAAATTGGGTTAACAGGAAGCTCAGATATTCACAAAAGTGATTAGCGTTACGATATCCTCACTTTAGCCTACAAAATAGCATACCGCTAACTTTTAACGAATGTCTGGCTTACTCATATGCTAATGAGCAGTTTACCTTACAACACAAATCCTCAGACCTCTCTGTTCATGTAATAACATATGATAATTGGCACTTTGTTCACTTGTGCTTGTGTGCTAGCAATGCTCCCCAAACAGATTTACATTATGCTATAGACAAGCTCCTTCGAAGTGTACCTGACCATCTTGGTGAGATTCTGGAAGTCCAATAAGTATTGGAAAGAGTGTCCAAATGCAAAATCCCTTCTGATCCTTTGTTACCAGATGGTCAGATACGGTTATGTGATATGTGAAGAAAACACAGAGAGAAATATAGTGCAATATTGCCAACAAATGATTATGGCTAACACTGACTAGGAATATAACAAGAGAAGCTGCATACCACAAAAAATAAATCAAAATACTTGCAAAGACCGGTGCTCCTGGTTCAGGGATATCTGCCTAGAAAATCCAGTATTGAGGAAAGTAGAATGATCCAGGGCAACTTTGGATTTCTTTAGAAGATTTTATTCAGCACAAAAAACACAACGTTTCATCCCTCCTAGGGGACTTTATCAAGTGACTAGCTTCCCCGCACCCCTGAAGAAGTGTGCACAAGCGCACGAAATGCGTAGGGCAAAGTTCAGAGCTTAATCTGATGGAGTGACGAGAGCAGCGCGACAGACGTGGATCGGAAACGGGAAGAGTCTTCTACTGTGGCGGCCGAGCTGAGTCTAACACTTACCCGGTCTCGGCCGCGGCAGATATCGGGCGCGCGCCGAGTTGTCCCGCGCGTGCGCCGGAGCCTCGGAGGATCGGTCCTCCGATCGAGGCATCCCCCTCCCCTCTCCGGGTCCACCGGGTCCTCCGGATCCCCCCACTGCCATCCCCCACAATAGAGCAACCCAGGGCTCCCTCGGGGAGCCCTGAGCACGCGCGCCATGCGCGCACGCTCCCGATGAAGCGTGATCACGCATCGATGACTAGCGGCACGCCGAGGGAAAAAAATGAAAAAACGTCACTCCACGCGGCTTGCGGCTCCAGCCGCTTTAGACTCAGCTGTGCCGCCACTGTACCTCAATGTACGCCCCCCACCTGACGGAGTATCCACCCCAAGGACGTGGGGAAGCACATGAGTACTTTAATGAACGCTCCAGTGTGACTGGAGGGAGATTGTGTACCTGTCTGCGGCCGTTTATCCATTGCCTGCATACTTCCATTATTCTGTGAGTAGGGTCCCGGTTTTAACCCACCGGACAAGCGGTCTCTCAGTCATCCGCATATTAACAATTGTATGTTGTTTAATTTATATATTAAATTAGCTTTTTTTATATTTTCAGCCTTGCTATTGTTTGTCATATTGTTGTGTAGTGTTTTGTTTTGTATTGTTTTGTATGTAGTGTTAGTCTTTGTTCTATGTTCCTAGTCGTTGTCAGCCATAATAATTTGTTAGCAATATTGCACTATATTTCTCTCTGTGTTTTCTTCACATATCACGGAACGCACGGCGGAAACTGTATCTGACCATCTGGTAGCAAAGGATCAGAAGGGTTTTTGCATTTGGACACTCTTTCTAATACTTATTGGACTTCCAGAATCTCACTACATTGGACTTGTAAGGCGCCGGTTTTTTATTTTTGTCTATACTGTGCTTTCTGATTTGTACTAATCAGTGTTTCACCAGGCAGCCTAGCCCGCCACTAGGGGGTACTCCTATAGAGGTCACATTTTATTATTTTTTCTTTTAGCGCTAACTATACACCACCTCTTTTTTTTTCTGACCATCTTGGTACTACCGTACCTGCCTAGCCAGCAGGGCCACGCTGCCTTGGACAAGATGTGTCATTTCACTTGCAGTATGTTCATAAATGTTTTTAATTGTTTGTGACATAACGCACCTGAGCATTAACGAAGGCTAATGCGTGTGAGTGCTGCTATAGTTAAGTTATTGCGCATGTGTAGAACTGTGGTTTAATGCATCTTAATGTATCGTTAAATCTATGGTAATGTGGAACCTAATGGATATTATTTTTGCATATCATTAGCTATGAGGATACCTGTTAAACTAAAAAAATAAAATAACGTCCCTTCTCGATTTCGGTAACAATGATTAATAGCACAAAAGTTACAGCCTTCTGTGGATCTACCCCTTTATTTCTATTATGTCTCTCCCATTCCTTTTTAAATTCATCGTGGTAGATCCTCAGGGGTCCGTAATTTTTTTATCGTTACGTTATTGCCATTTAACGTATCGATATCCGTAACGCGTATGATTTGCATTAAGATATCCTCGCGCTCACCTGAAAAATAGTGAATCCCTATATTTGATTGGATGTTTTGCTTACTCATATGTAAATTATATGGTAATGAGCAGTTTACCTAACAATGGAGATCCTCAGATCTTCATTCATGTTAGCGCATGGGAATAATGCTATGATATTTAAGACCTTTTAAAAACCTGCCGTTACTCATATACAGACCAGGATTATCGTATGCGTTATTTCATGAGTTTACAAGGAAAAAGAGTAGGACTTAAGTGGTACGCACATGATTGTACTGAGTGTAGGACTTAACCCTTCTATTACGTGTGTCATACACAGATAAATATGATGGCACATACTAAAGGCAGAAACACATGATGTTTCAGAACCCATGGCGCCACATCTCAATTAGCGCCTGCTGATTTCCCATCAGTGTGTTCTCTGACAGAGGAACCAATTTGTGGCACCTGGGTGCAACAGGAGTGGCATAATGGTCAGCGGCAGTGCAGCTGGAGTTGTAGATGGGGAAGCAGGAGCTGCAGCTGGAGCAGGTGGAGAAGAATCATCAGGGGCAGCTGGAGGAGGCATGACATACTCCTCTGGAAGAACCTCAGTGAGGAATAGGGTACCTATCTCCACACCTGGGTCTTCCTTCATGGGCTCCACAGCCTCTGGTTAGGTTTGTCTGTTTGATGGACATCAGGGTTTCAATCCATGGGGAGAATTGTTAGTGTAGCTTCACTTAGGGTTGTTGCAGATAGCTGGAGCAAGGGGTCCGGGAAATCAGATGAGAAGGCAGGAAATTAGCCGAAAGTGCAATAAATGAAGTCTGGGTCATGACTTGGCTCTAGGTGGAAGCTGAAATCAGGAATTCGGATTAGTTGTATGATGAAAAGTTGAGAGTTCAACAAGGAAAAATCTGAAGAGGAAGTCAGGTGATCCAAGTTGAGGGCGTGTGGGCAGGCAGGAAAGTAGTCGGACGGACCGGGGTCAGGACAGGCAGCAGATAGTCACACAGAATGGAATTGGGACCAGGATTTATGAAGAGTTCATGAAGTACTAGGTACTGCTGCAGGTGCACAATACAACTTTATTCCAGATAGCAAAGCTGTTGTGAAGCCCAGATAGCAGGGAGATTCTTAAAGGAAGGTCAGGTATAGACAGGTATAGTCAGTAGCTGTCTTGTAAGGGCCTGCCCAGAATAATGCAGTTCTGTAGCATGTGAGACCTCACAATGCTCCTGAAAGAAATATAGTAAAATATAGTTGTTGCCCTTGTAAGAATTTGGGCTATATGTCTTTCCTCCTACTGGTGTAAGTCCTGCTAGTAGTTATCATGGGTTTCCCCCACCTCAAGCCCTGCCTTGAGTGGTGAAGGTAGACCAACTGACTCTGTGTCTAAGGCAAGAGACACAGGGGAGGCTCCTGCTGACATCATGAGGGGCAGGGCTGTCAACATTTAGTTTCCTGTTCCTGTCAGTGACAGGCAGTTAGTGTTGGAGTGCCTGACTGGACAGTCAGAGCAAGTGTGTAAGGGTCTGGGAGTCACGCCGCCCTCGGCGTGCTCCTCACCCACCTGCAGCTCCGCCGGGTCCCCCCGCGGCACACAGGCAGCCTCTCTCCGGAACGCCGTTCACAGCTCCACGTGGGCGCGCGCGCGCACGCCAATACTCCTCTTCTACTGTTGGGCCGACGGCTACGTTCGGCCACGCGCCCGCAAGCGCAGCTACACGGAGGCACGGCCACACGGAGCCGCACCAACCCCTTAAAGGCACAGCACCTCAAACCATTGCTGCAATCAAATGCAGTCTTACTACTGGGCTTTATGGCTTCTCCCCTGGGACTCATGCTGGACCTATCCCTGCCGTAGCCTGGCCCTTCCACACACCCCCACCTGCTGCACTGCCATTGGACCCTCTCTCCTATATTTACTTTACAGTGTCACTGACTCGTTGGCTGAGCATAGAACCAGTTGTTCTCATCACTCTCTGCCTCCCTAGTCCTGTCTTGTCCTATCTTGTTTTGCAGTCTTCCTCGTGTACCGAACCGGCTTCCGCTACGTCTACCCGCACCTCTAGCATCCCGAACTCGGCATACGGCAACACGACTCTCCGCACCTCTGGCATCCCGATCCCGGCAAACGGTAAACGACAAAGTCCCTCTCTCTAACCCCGGACTTGGCAAACAGCACCCTCTACCATCCGTACCTCTCCTGCCCCGATCCGGACTTCCAGACCACTCTACTCTCAAGACGTGCCCTCGTGGCTGTGGGTGGCGTTATATCCTATCCCACCTCAGCACCACGGTCCCGTCTCGTTTGTGGTGAGCACGCCCTGACATTATGCTCAGCCCTACACACATGGACACCGCTGAGGTGGAGCGCACTTTAAATGCCCATACAAATCTCTTCACCAGGCTAGAGACTTATCTGGAACAAGCTGATAGGCGAATGGATACGTTACAGCAAAGCGTTCATTCCCGTACCGTTCAAGTCGGCAACCCTCACCCATGGCTTCCACAGCTTCCGCAACCGCCTTTCCAGCACCTTCGTTTGCTTTGGAACCTCTTATTCCGGCCCCCAAACACTATGCCGGGGATCCCCAAGGATGTAGGGGCTTCCTTAACAAATGCCTCATCCAATTTTGACTCTCGCCCTCTCGTTTTGTCTCTTCTGTCTCCAGGGTCGGCTATATCGTGGCTCTTCTCATCGACGAGGCGCTGGCATGGGCTTCTCCCATCTGGGAATAACAAGGTCCTCTCACACAGGACATCGATCTCTTTGTCGAGGAGTTCCGAAGAGTCTTCGACACCCCTGCATGGCAATTAACCCAGGGAGATCGACCCGTCGCCCGGTACGCCGTGGAGTTCCGCACACTTGCTGCTGAGACGGGATGGAATAATGAAGCTCTATCTTCAGCGTTTTGGCAAGATCTGTCGGAATCCCTAAAGGATGAGCTTGCAGTGCGGGAACGTCCCACTGACCTAGAGGATTTGATCAGGCTGTGTGTTCGAGTGGACCAGCGTCTGCAGGAGTGGAGAAATGAACGTTCTCGTTACCGTCAACGGGTTTCAAGGCATCTTGCTCCATCGTTCATGGCGCCTACACCACCTTACGGGGATGCCCCGGAACCAATGCAGTTGGGAGATAACAAGCTGTCTGCTGCCGAAAAACAACGTCGACGCAATGCCGGTCTCTGCATGTACTGTGGCAATTCCGGTCACATATTACCCCAGTGTTCCCACAAGCCGGGAAACGCCAACTCCCAATGAAATCCCGGAGAGTTTCGTTGGGAATACTGACACTTTCTCCCATCGTCAAAGACGTCCTTCCCACCAGGATAATGTTGCCTATAACACTGTCTGGAGAGGGGTTTCACACTCAAGCACGGGCGTCCATTGATTCCGGTTCCGCAGGCAATTTCATCGATGAGACTTTTGCTAGACGGAACAATATTCCATTTATCAGTAAGAAGATGCCAGTAGGTCTGGAGGCCATTGACGGCCGACCTCTACAGCCGGCATTCATCACGCTCCAGACGGTGCCTCTCCTACTGCAGTACATCGACGTTCATACGGAGATCCTTACCCTCGATGTTATCCACACTCCCTCGGTTGAGCTGATTTTGGGCCTTCCTTGGCTTCAACTCCATAATCCTCGCATCGACTGGACGGATCGGGAACCCATCCAGTGGGGTGCTCCTTGTACCAAGACACGTACCAGGATTTTCCAGAAGATTGGTGGGTTGTCTACCCTGCCAGAGAAGGTCGACTCCCTACCTTCTGTGTACTGGGAATTCCGTGATGTGTTCGACAAAGCACGTTCCGAGGTTCTACCTCCGCACCGTCCTTTCGACTGCCCTATTGACCTACTACCCGGGGCACCTCTTCCCAGAGGACGATCCTATCCTCTCTCTCTCCCAGAGACTAAAGCCATGAACACTTACATTGCTGATAATTTAGAGAGGGATTTCATCCGAAAGTCTTCTTCCCCAGTCGGAGCAGGCTTCTTTTTTGTCAAAAAGAAGGACGGTTCTCTTCGTCCATGCATAGACTACCGGGGTTTAAATAACATTACACGCAAGAACCGCTACCTACTGCCCTTGATACCGGAGCTCTTCGACCGTCTTCAGGGAGCAACTATCTTTTCTAAATTGGATTTAATAGGTGCCTACAATTTAGTAAGGATACGTGAGGGGGACGAATGGAAGACTGCTTTTAACACCCATGACGGCCACTATGAATACCTGGTCATGCCGTTCGGTTTGTGCAACGCACCAGCAGTTTTCCAGGATTTCGTCAATGAGATTTTTCGGGACATTCTTAACACATTTCTTATCGTCTACCTAGAAGACATCCTAATCTTTTCTAAGTCCCCTCAAGAACACATCAAATACGTTCAACAAGTGCTGTTACGCCTCCGGGAGAACCATCTCTTTGCGAAGTTGGAGAAATGTCAGTTCCATCTCAAGTCTGTGGCTTTTTTGGGATCCGTTATCTCTGACTCCGGATTCAATATGGATCCAGAGAAACTTAAGGCTATTTTGGACTGGCCCCGTCCGACCACTCTCAAAGCTGTGCAACGCTTTCTAGGTTTTGCAAACTATTATCGACGCTTCATTCGCAATTTTTCTTCTACGGTGTCTACCATAACTGCTCTCACGAAGAAGGGTGCAGATCCTTCATCATGGTCTGAGACCGCCATACGGGCATTTAATCTTCTGAAAAAGGCTTTTGTGTCTGCCCCTATCCTCACCCACCCAGATCCGAAACTTCCATTTACCTTGGAGGTAGATGCCTTTGACATCGGGGCTGGGGCTGTTTTATCCCAAAGGACCTCTCCCTTAGCCAGACTACACCCATGTGCCTTCTTCTCGAAGAAATTTTCGTCCGCAGAACGGAATTACGATGTTGGGAACCGGGAGCTTTTGGCGATCAGGTTGGCATTAGAAGAGTGGAGACACTTCTTAGAGGGTACGGAGACACCTATAACCATACTCACAGACCATAAGAACCTTCTCTACTTAGAAGGGGCACGTCGTTTGAGCTCTCGACAAGTCCGCTGGGCACTATTTTTTTCACGATTCAATTTTCTTATCTCCTTTATTCCTGGCTCCAAAAATCTAAAGGCGGATGCTCTGTCTCGACATTTCCTGGCAGAGGACAAGTCTGAAGAATAGCTAGAGACGATTATTCCCTCTAGATGTATTCTGTCCGCCAACTCCTTTGATATTTTGGACAAGATTCGATCCGAGCAATCACAAGCTCCGAGGGGGCTCAAGGTCCCGGAGGGAAGACTCTACACGGCACCCCAACACCGCAAAAGGGTTCTCGAGTGGTGCCATTCCTCTAAATCAGCAGGACATCCAGGGATACGGAAAACCAACGACCTTGTTCAACGTACCTTCTGGTGGCCAGAGAGGGCTAAGGATGTGGAGGAGTTTGTTAAAGCGTGTGGCACGTGCGCTCCCAACAAAGTACCCCGGGTCAGACCAGCAGGCCTTCTTCTTCCCTTACCCATTCCAGACCGTCCCTGGAACCATATTTCTATGGACTTCATTGTAGAGCTCCCAGACTCCAAAGGAAAGAATACGATTCTTGTGGTAATTGATCGTTTTTCCAAACAGACTCACCTGGTCCCCTTGAGGGGTCTTCCAAATTCCTCCAGGCTAGCGGATGTTTTCATCCAGGAGATTTTTCGTCTTCACGGAGTACCTTCAACCATCGTCTCTGATCGTGGGTCCCAATTTGTGTCAAGATTTTGGTGAGCCTTTTCCCAAAAAATGGGTATTTCACTTCAATTCTCCTCGGGATACCACCCACAGACCAATGGGCAGACGGAGAGGGCCAACCAAAACCTGGAACAATACCTTTGGTGTTTCATAACCGATACACAGGATGATTGGGTGGATCTACTTCCTTGGGCTGAGTTTGCTCTTAACTCCCTTCGCAATGACTCCACTCAAGAATCTCCCTTCTTCATAAATTGTGGCTTTCATCCTTCCCGTCTACCCTTCTCCCCTCTATCCTCAGGAGTACCAGCGGTTGACAAGCGCATCTCCCGGCTGAAAGACTTATGGACGAGGATTCAGGAGAACTTAAAGGTGGCTACAGGGATACAGAAACTCCAGGCAGACCGTCTTCGACTCCCGGTTCCGGAATTCGTCCCAGGAGACAGGGTTTGGCTTTCTTCCAGGAATATCAGACTAAAGGTTCCTACCATGAAGCTAGCACCTAAGTTCCTCGGTACCTTTCTTGTGGTCAAGAGGATTAATCCTGTGGCTTATCGTCTGCGCCTTCCACCCTCAATGAAGATTCCTAGAGTCTTTCATGTTTCTTTGCTTAAACCAGCATTCCAGAGTCCTAGCTTTTCTAAGACCACGTCTCCTCCACTTCCTCTTCTGATCCAAGGTCAACAGGAGTACGAGGTTCAGTTTATCCTGGATTCTAGGATTTCCAGAGGAGGAGTACAATACCTGGTCCACTGGAGGGGGTTTGGACCAGAGGAACGTTCCTGGATTCCCCACCAGGATCTCCACGCGCCTCGACTCGTCCAGGCTTTCCATCGTAAGAATCCCTCCAAGCCATGTCATGGACGCCCGGAGGTCGCCCCTGAAGGGGGGGGTACTGTAAGGGTCTGGGAGTCACGCCGCCCTCAGCATGCTCCTCACTCACCTGCAGCTCCGCCGGATCCCCCCGCGGCACGCAGGCAGCCTCTCTCTGGAACGCCGTTCACAGCTCCACGTGGGTGCGCGCGTGCACGTCAATACTCCTCTTCTACTGTTGGGCCGACGGCTACGCCCGGTCACGCGCCCGCAAGCGCAGCTACACGGAGGCGCGGCCACACGGAGCTGCACCAACCCCTTAGAGGCACAGAACCTCAAACCATTGCTGCAATCAAATGCAGTCTTACTACTGGGCTTTATGGCTCCTCCCCTGGGACTCATTCTGGACCTATCCCTGCCGTAGCCTGGCCCTTCCACACACCCCCATCTTGCTGCGCTGCCATTGGACCCTCTCTCCTATATATACCTTACAGTGTCACTGACTCGTTGACTGAGCATGGAACCAGTTGTTCTCATCACTCTCTGCCTCCCTAGTCCTGTCTTGTCCTATCTTGTTTTGCAGTCTTCCTCGTGTACCGAACCGGCTTCCGCTATGTCTACCCGCACCTCTGGCATCCCGAACTCGGCAAACGGTAAATGACAACGTCCCTCTCTCTAACCCCAGACTTGGCAAACAGCACCCTCTACCATCCGTACCTCTCCTGCCCCGATCCGGACTTCCAGACCACTCTACTCTCAAGACGTGCCCTCGTGGCTGTGGGTGGCGTTATATCCTATCCCACCTCAGCACCGCGGTCCCGTCTCGTTTGTGGTGAGCACGCCCTGACAAAGTGGTAGTTAGCTAGATTCCTGAGCAGTAGGGACTAGTTAGCAATATGTGGACAGTGCCCCACACCCTGCTTAGGGGGTGAGGGAAGAGTTGGCCCCACCTTGAGTGCCTGTGACTTGGGGTGGTGGCAGGGAAACAACTGGAAGCCCCCAGACCATCCTGAAGGGGTACCATCTGGAGAAAGGAGACCTGCTGTATCTTACTGCTGCTGTGTGCTGTGTACAATAAAGAGAGCTGCTGCTACTTGTTTTACAAAGACTGTGTGAGACTGAAATCTCTTGCCCCAGACCGGGGTTCTCTGGAAGGATTTCACCCTACCCTGATAGGGCTTGCCAGAGATGGAGGCGCTGTATCACCACTAAGAAATGGAGGCAAGAATCCCAGAAATCTGTCCCTGTTGTCCCCCATACCATCGCGGGAGACTCAGGCCCTCCTGTTGCCAGCAGTTATGCACCACCCAGACATATGTAGCCAGCCTTCAGTACACCCTAGGGGTCCGATCTGCGACGGGAGGGGGGGGTAGATGGGTTACATAGTCATACAGAACATGGGTACATATCAACACATTTGTATAGATACAGTAGAAGATGTTTTGCCTAAAACAGACATTTTTGAACATGTCTCTTTATTTAGAGAACATTTACTCCCATTCACATGAATGAGAGCTGAGGCATGCTACAGTCTACTGCACCGACACACTTTATTCGAGCAAATACCCGGTATGTACCTGGCAGATACCTGGAATGCGCCGCTCCTCACCTCTGACAAGCCCCGTTGCATTTGCCTTCCCAGCCTGGGTTCATGCCTGGCTGATGGGCGGCTGATCTGTTAAATGATAATGATTAGGATTTAATAGGCTGCAATGCTTCGCGTGTCTACCAGATGGCATAAATTCATGAATTGTAATGCAGTATATATATATATACTGTGCAGTATTGCAGCCAGCGGGAATAAAATGCTTCAATCCCTGCTTGGAAAATAACTCAATGCACTCGGGCAGAAAACAGTCACAAACCTCAATACACCCGGGTATACCCGAATTCGTGGGACTAGCCAAGCTCGAATAAAGTGTGTCGCCAGTGTATAGCCTTTTTGTGGAGCAAATCGGTTTAGAGCGACCTCTCATTTTGAACTACAGTATGTCCTGGGCCCCATGATGTGTTAACTACTTTAAAAATAACTATTTATAACATGTTGGCAATGGCTAACATCAGAAGTCCGGAATGCATTTAGACAGGAAGATGATTTGCGGGACACAGGTCAATAGCTAAAGCAGTGGTCTGATCATTAGCAGAAGGAAGAACAAGAAGATTCATCAGTGAACCTTAAGACTATAAGAAGGCGGCTAATGGTGATGTTGGGTACAGTGTGGGTTTAGATACCTTTCATAAGATGATTAATCAAGTTTTACATGAACTCTTTGAGATACTGAGACTCTATAAGTGCTGATTAAACTAGTGTTATTGTGATCAGGGAGCAGTTATACAGACCTCAAATAGTATAACATTATACTTATTGATATTTTACTACATTGAGAAAGGCATGGCCTATAGTGTTTTATAATCTTCTGAGGGTACACATGTCACATAATTTATTAGGCTAAGTACTCCACAACTGTATGTGTGAGTGCACTGCATATAAGACAGTAATCTTTGTTCTGATGTTGTGTATAAAGTGACATGTATACCTGAAATTGATATATAGTGTATTATATATGTACTATATTTTGACTTACCAGGTCTCTCTATCAGTCCAGGAAGTGCCACTACCGGGAGGTAATAGGAAAAAAACCTGGCGCTTACCTTTAGCTTAATATATGAGGTGTGCTTACAATGTGGCAGTAAATTAGACCACGGCTCTATGACAGATGCTTTGAGCCAGCATGAAGTTCCCCTCTGCTTCAACCCCAGGGAAGGGTTAATCCGGAACCCTTTCAAAGATATAGAGACATACAAGCAATGGGGGAGCGTGGGATTAGAATAACATTTAAGAATAAAAAACAATAAAATTATTGTGGTTACAACAATAATGCTGGGGGTTGGTGAATATACTAAAGACACTTACACGGCCATGTGCAAGCAGACACGGTGATGTGGTTTCTTTTAGCAATTCCAGTCACTCCCAACAACAAGTATTGGTGGTTTAAAGGGTTTTAAAATAAATATATAAATATATCTGTACTCACACGGCCGTGTGTGAGTCCTTGCAGGAAGTTGGTAACTTTGGGGTTAAATTAACCCATCTGCATCTCCCCCCAGTGTAGACTCTTCTATGTCTGCAACCAACGTGGGGTTCTAACCCCGGTCTTGGGCATCAGATGGGGACTCTCCCCGGTGGTGGTAGTAGGGGGGGGAGTAAGTAGAGAAAGTGAGGCACGTTGTCAGTAGGTTTTAAAACACATTTATTAGTTTTAAAAGCAATTGGTAAAACAATTATATGAGCCTGAGGAAGCCGACGACTTGGCGAAACGCGTAGCTCTAAAGTTCCTGCTGAATTTGGCCCAACGTGGCTCCCGTAGCCGGATCAACCAGGCAGCCATTGCAGACAAGGAGAAAAAGTTTTTTTCTCCTGCATCACGGACGCGTGAGTTGCATAAACGGCTGCTAAAACTGTATCCTGGACTGCACGAGGAGGCCAGGGGTCCAACCACTATGTATGTATGTGAGTCTTGTTTTACCAATTGCTTTTAAAACTAATAAATGTGTTTTAAAACCTACTGACAACGTGCCTCACTTTCTCTACTTACTCCCCCCCCCTACTACCACCACCGGGGAGAGTCCCCATCTGATGCCCAAGACCGGGGTTAGAACCCCACGTTGGTTGCAGACATAGAAGAGTCTACACTGGGGGGAGATGCAGATGGGTTAATTTAACCCCAAAGTTACCAACTTCCTGCAAGGACTCACACACGGCCGTGTGAGTACAGATATATTTATATATTTATTTTAAAACCCTTTAAACCACCAATACTTGTTGTTGGGAGTGACTGGAATTGCTAAAAGAAACCACATCACCGTGTCTGCTTGCACATGGCTGTGTAAGTGTCTTTAGTATATTCACCAACCCCCAGCATTATTGTTGTAACCACAATAATTTTATTGTTTTTTATTCTTAAATGTTATTCTAATCCCACGCTCCCCCATTGCTTGTATGTCACTACCGGGAGGTGGCAATCCCAGAGCTCAGGCGTTCCTCAATTGGGATGAGATGCAAGATAGCAGGTGGTCCCCATCATGTCTTCCTCACCTGGGCCGCATGGTGGCACAAGCAGGGGAGGAGAGCAACTCTGGTGGTACTGGAGGAGGTAGTGATGTGATAGTAGTTTTTGTGGTAGCAGTAGTGAAGAAAGTGACAAATCCCACAAGCAACACCATCATTGTCAGCTTCAACCATAGCACACCCTGTTAAGCAACAGCAGTCAACCCCACATCATTTAACAAAAGTGCATAGCCCTGGTAGTTTCACTTGGGGGAAATACAAGAAAATCTATTCAGCCTCTGCAGCAGCACACCGAATTAAATTTTCACAAGTAGTATTAGGACCTGTTTACTGGTGATGCCGTGATGTGGCAGCAGGCTTATAACGCTTTGGCCAAAGGGTTTAACTAAATGACCCTATTTAAGTATTTAACTATGTATTTTGTCACATTGGGTGTAGCATTGGGTATTTCTGTCCTTTGTTTTATACATCTGTACTCCTTGAATGGGTACACACATGTTTAATCACATCATATATCACCTGCTGTGTTAATGGGTATGCTAACATCCCCCTAAAAAAGCTCCATACTAAGTGAAATGCATGACTGGGAATTGTGATGTTAAAATTGCGATGTAAGGGTAGGGACCTCTGTGTAGCATTCCATAGGTAGGGATTGAAATCACTTACCATTTATTAATATCATAAAGTGTGTTGGATTACTCATTAGGCACACTAGGCACATGCCTATAGGTTGCAGTATGACGGTGCTGCGGTTGCCAATGCAGCAGCCCGGCGTTCACTGTCTGCCATACTCTCCCTCCATCTGCCAGCGCCGGGATCCAACTTCTGCCCGACCGGAGTAGCAAGCTGGAGGAGGGAGCAGCAGAGTTCCCAGACTTCACCCAAGGTAAATTTAAATAGACAGAAAAGTGCAGACTTATATGTGGTAAAAGTGAGTGCCAGTCTAAATAATGATAGATTCAAATCAGATGCTGCCAATACACCTGCGGGCTCCCAAGCCGCAACTACACAGCACTCAACAATAGGTGTTAACGGTGCAAACTGATATGTGAATTATAGCAACAAAGTGAAAAATGTGAGCAACCCAGTGAATTAAATGGGTTAAAAAAACACTGTTATCACATGTTAATAGCAGCTCAGTGGAACAGGATCCTCAGAAGTTGAAGCTCCATGAAGAAACTCGTGTGGGGACGAAAACACAAATGCAAACGATATGATTCATTAACGTTTTACTCTAATATACAAACATCACAGAGGGGAAATGTACAACTCGCAATCTCCCCACTGGTAACAAGCAGAGAGGGACTTCAGGCGCAATCCAGCCCTATTTCAGACCAGTCCGCTTCCCGTCTTGCGCGCGCTCACGTGCAAGGCTTCCCTGGTCTGCTTCTCTCACTCGCAGCACGTGTGCAATATTTACTGTTGTCAGATATATCTGGTTACTATTAGACATTCTGATGTACTCTCTGGCTAAGTTTGGACTTTTTATATACTGGTTACATGCTGCTTGTCTATTTGCTGTATTCATTCTCTCACACTGTGTAGCATCTACTCATCCACCTGATGCAGGTCTCATACAACTGCCAAGCTTCATGTGCAATGTGATTATATATGAGGTGATTCCACACTACTTTTTAGACTTAAGCAATGCTACATGGTTATTTTAGCCCTCTGGGCAGCTTTTATCTGTCCCTTGTACTGAGAATCAGACTTAAGGGCTAGCGGGGATCTAGAGATTAGGACACCTTCCCTTTCCCTTCCCTTACCGCATATTCCTCTCATTGCTCTAACCCCTCCATTTCCTTCCTATCCTTTGTGTGTAAATGTCTAGGGTCAGTTAATTAATGTCCGATTCCCATTCCACCGGACATTGCTGCACTTTTGCCGCCTAAGAGCTATTTCACTCTTACAGCCATTTATGCTGTTGTCATTTGAGCTAATTACCGATGGCTATATAGGTGTGACTTTGACTTCCTAATTTTGGTCCCCATCCTATTAATGCATATCTATTAAAATTCATTCATTTTAACATAATAATTATTCATACCACTGCATTGGGGCACTTCCTCCGGCTTCGACACTTGCGGTCCTCTGCGGTCTAGCCTGGGTTACTATAGCAGTTACTGCTACGCTTATTCAGACGGGGTTATCTCCCACACATCTATTTTCTAGTGAGCATTGAGTGCATGTTATTGGGACCTTCCTGTCATAGTTCCCCCCTCCCCCCCTGTTGCTGGGGTACTTGCATCTTCCAGATCCTCTTTTTTGTTCTTTGTACAGTAGCTTAGCCCTCCCTAGTGCACCTGCTCGCTTTATACACTATATCTACTCTAGGTAGAGTGGGTATACTTCAGGTTTGTCTTACTGGTTTATAATAATGGCTACATTTTAAAGATATCACTCTTTTCTACCCACTTCAGTCCATTTAAAGGGTGCACATGAGTTAGCATTTATTGCTAATGGTAAGCTGGCAGTCATCTACATCTGTATTCATGGATAAACAAGAACATATATATGTATATATAAATCATCATTATCATCTTCAGTTCAAGACATTGCTCAATGAAGGCCTCCCCCATGATCTTCCAGGTACTGCTGTTTCAAGTCTCTCTTCTCCACATTTGTCCAACACATTTTCTTATTTCATCTTCACTTTTGGTCACCATCTTGGCCTTTTAATTGCCCTTGGAATCCAGTTGAGTACCATCGTTGTCCAACGATGGTCATTTCATTTTGCGAAATGCTCAGCCCACTGTCATTTTAATTTCTTCACCCTTGTGATTATATCCCAGACTTTTGTTTGATTTTGAACCCAATCATTCTGTTTCCTGTCTTCGATTATTACCTAGCATACATTACTCCATAATGCTTATTTTAAGATTTCAGATGTCATTCCATCTTCTCTGGAGGCTTCCCGTTCTTCATGGATTTTATTGCCTTTGCCACTTCCTCTGGAATTACGTGTGGTACTGTACCTCCTCTTCTGGGTGTCTTCTCGCTCTTCATTTGCTGGATTATGCCTTGTTATCTTCATCTTCAAATCCTCCTATTATACGTGCAGAGTTTTATTGTTGATCCATCATCTTGTTTGAGTGCAATGATTTCCTTTTTCCCAATCATAAGTTACTGCTTTATCTTCTTTAAGTTTATGTTATCTTCGATGTCTTCTACCCCATATCACAGTTATATTTTCTTACTGTACATCTTAAATTATACATTTGTGGATCATTTTGCACAGCTCTGCATATTGAATTCTTCTTCTTGCACCTCGGGATTGTTTCATTTCTTCATCTCCTCAGTCACTACTTTGTCTCATCCGATATTTTCTTATCCTGTTTTTTGTTTCCTCCAGTTTCTTTTGTGCTTTTAGCTACAATCTTCATAAATTCTTCATAATTGTTTCATAAAGTGTCTCCATGAATTTCGAGCAAGCTGTAGTGATTTTTCAACTATAATTGAAATTCTCTGCTGTTGTTCTTGATGTTCTTGATGTTGATTGTTTCTGTCTTCTTTTTAATCAGTTTTCTTCTTTCCATCTACGCATTCAGGTGTAATTTGCAGTGAACCAATCACTAGTCACTCATTGTGTCAAAACGGTTAAGGACGGTGCAGTCTTTAATCATGTGTTTCTTGTTAGGTAGGATATGGTCAATTTCAATATTGATATCATTGCGTCCTCTCCATGTCCATTTTCTATTTGGATAAAAAGAATTTAAATAATGAATTTACGATGTAGAAATGTTCATTCTGCAAATGCTACCAATCTGTCCCCACGTACATTTCTGTTGATGTAACTGTCTTTCTATTGGGCACCAACCTTTGCATTGAAATCTCTCATAATGATGTTGAGGTGACAATTTCCTTTGTTGTTAAGTTGGTTCATTTTATGGTAGAAATCTTCCACTTCTGTGTAACTTCCAGTTGGGGCATACACTTGGATTATTTGAAGCCGGTGTCTCTTTGTCATATGAATGACAATTCTGGCTGCTCTTTCCGATGAGCTTTCATACTCCACTATGTTGTTTCTTCAGCTCTTGTTAATGATGAAGCCTATTCTGCTGATTCTTCCATTTTCTGAATCCTCTGTAATATAATAAGTGTCCTTTTTTGAGCTCAGTCAATTCTTCATCTTTTACTTCTTCCTTTACTAAGGCCAACAATATTCCATTTAATTTTTTCAAGTTCATCTTCTAGTTCTTCTTCACCAGAAAGTGTCCAGCAGTTGTAGATAGCCAGATTTAGGTTTTAACGACAGCTTTTGTTATACTTCTTAGGATTCTTAGAACTCCGGGGAATGAGGGGCCATTTGATTTTCGGAATGTGTTCCATATTTGGGGACTGAAGCCTTACTGTCAGACTCATTCGCATTTGGCATTTACCTTTCCCAACTTAGGCCTACTGTAGATCTACAGAGCTCCGTTACTGACTTACCGATGTGCTAACTTAAGTTAATGCATTGTTAAGTGCTAATGGGTATCTTCAAAGCTCAATAACGCAGTGTTAAGTGCTTTTTTCAGTCGTCATAATAAAAATAGTAATAATAATAATAATAAAGTAGTTGTTGTTTGTTCTTGTATAGCATTGCTAGTGTAGCCCTCAGACCCCCCCACCAGTCACAGATCGGACCCCCTAGGGTGTACTAAGGTCTGGCTACATGTGTCTAGGTGGTGCATACCTGCTGGCAACAGGAGGGCCTGAGTCTCCCGCGATGGTGTGGGGGAGGACAGGACCAAGTCTCTGGGGTGAATGACTTCATCCGTTCTCAGTGGTGCAACGCCTCCATCTCTGTGAAGCCCCAGGGATATGGGGTGGAACCCTTACAGAGAACTCCCACGCAGGGATTGAGAGATTCCAGTCTCAGTCAGTCTCTTGGTTAAAAGCAGCAGCTCTCTTTATTGTACACACAGCAGAGTAGCAGTAACAACAGCAGCACAGTGGTCACTCAGGTACAGGGTCTTCTCTCCCACCAGACTGCACACCCTCAGGATGGGATCTGGATCTCTGTGTCCCTGCCACCACCCCAAGCCGCAGGCACTCAGGGTGGGGCTAGCTCTTCCCTCACCCCCTAGGCAGGGTGAGGGGCATTGGTCCACCTATAGCTCTATCAGTTCTACTCAGGGCCTGCCTGATCTCCTCCAACTGTGCACTTCATGCACCTATAACTAATCACTCTAACACACAGGAACTGAACTCCCTAAATAGGCTGTGCACTGCCCTTTATGACTTTGGCAGGCCCCTCCCCTATGTCTCTTGCCTTAGACACAGAGTCAGGTGGCCTACCTCCACCACTCAGAGCAGCGCTTGAAGTGGGGGAAACCCATGATAACTACTGGCAGCCTGCCCTTAGCAGGACTTACACCAGTAGGAGGATAGACATATAGCCCTATTTCTTACCAGTGGCTACACTAGTTTTACATAATACTTTGCAGAGACATTTTTTAGACACCTTCCCTGCCCATAGAGCTTACAATCTATGTTTTTGGTGCCTGAGGCAGAGGGAGATAAAGTAATAGAACCATATAGCAGGGCGCAAAAGAAGAAAAAAAACACTATTAGTATAAACTTAAAAATGATTAATATTTATAATAAGCATAGGATAAAAATAATACACTTACATAATAAAACAGGATCACAATAAATCCAACCATCTGTAGGTAGGCTTGGGGTAGGTGGTGTAATCAGGCATAAACTGACAGTGGCAAGGTGAAAAAAAGCCTCAATGTCCAGTATAATCAGATCTCCCGGCTCAATAAACAACACTTGCACCCAGCACTTAAAGAAACCCACAAGAAGAAACATCAACAGCTGCCCTGAGAAACGTTGTAATGCTTACTTTCTGCTGCGTGTGACGTCACCTCAACCTCGTATGACACGAAACATTTAATCATTTTTAAGTTTATACTAATAGTGTGTTTTTGTCTTCTTTGCGCCCTGCTACAGTATATGGTTCTATTGCTTCAGTTGTTTGCCCCGCTGATCACGGGAGAGTGAGGAGCTGCAGAGAGAGTTGTATTCACACTTTTGGGACATTACAAGATTTTTGGGACCGCGCGCACTATTTTTATTTTTTCTTTAGAGGGAGATAAAGTGACCTGCCCAAGGTCACAAAGAGTCTACACTGGGAATTGAACCAGGTCTTTACTCACTAAGCCACTCCTTCAGCCAACCTTGTACAGAGGTCCGTTAAGGGTTCCGCAGGGATTTAACGAGACATTAGGTCATAGCTAACCTTGGCGTTACTCCCATCCATACCCTAAAATAGTTATTTTACAAGGTCTGGATGAGTGTAACTCCACAGTTGGGTACAGTGGCAGACCTAAAAATCCGCCGCCCCCAGGCACAGCTGTTTCTGCCGCCTCCTTACCGTCGGTCCCGCCTCCTTCTGAACCACAGCGTCAAATGATGCCACGAACATCCCCAACGTGATGGTGTATGGCGTCACGTTGCCATGGTAATGCGACATCATGACGTCATTTGACGCTGCGACGTCACGTTGCCATGGCACCGATGTAGTATATAGTGTGTGCGTTTAAACACATGTTATTCATTATTGAGAAAACAAACAAGGGTTAGGCTCAAAATAGAGGTCTTTTCTTGTAAGGAAATTAGGTCCTTCCGTCTCTTTGCTAAGTACAATTTGATTTGTCTTGAGAGGACAATACATTATGAATTTCTTTTGACTTCTCTTAATTTTGTGGTACTGAGAGAATAAACAAAATTGACAAAGATCCATTTTGTGTGGATAAGATCAACTCCACAGCCCAGAAAGTTTACCGAATCAGCAATAAAAACCATTTATAGCAAAGTGTATGCTTTCCCCCCCCTTTTATTAAAACATATTTTCCGGCCTTAAAACAGTCTAAGAAATTATTTTATTTCTACATATGTTTTCATTCCCACTAAAAGGAAACAAAATACCTCAAAGGTTTCCTTTATAGGATATGGAAACAAACTTGATCAAAAAAGGATTTGAAAGTGTATATCCTTACTATTAATAAATTAACCCTACTGAAACAAACCACACACAAAAAGGTCTTGTGTGTTATTTCTGCTTTTTACTCACTGGGGAAACACAGATAATCTTCTAAAAGCGTTATTCAGAACTGTGGTTTTAAGCAGCCAATTTTTTATGTGTTTTCTTTGACCTTTTTTATAAGAAATATTAATTCCCATAAGCCTTAACAAATATTTAAATATTGTTTACATATAAATTCTTATGGTTTATATTATATTGGATTAATATATTTTATAGACTTCATATAAAAAATTATTGTAGCTATTATATTTTTACAAAAAAAAGGAAACATCTAATTTGTTCCAAAATGATTTTAGCAAAACAAAAGCAATATTTGACATACATTACCAGTCCTAAAATTCGATACCTCAAAGGCAGGTTTACCACAAGGACCAACAAACCACAATGAACAAAATATAAGTTCGAGCTTGTAATTATCCTTCCTCTGATTGAGATTCATTATTATTTTTCATTCATAAAAACAAGCTTATATTCTACTCTTAAAGGCCTATTCTAGTAGCTTCAAAATGTGACTAAACACATCTACAGTACACTTTACAAACACATTTTCTTGTTTTGCTATTCTGTAAATCCTTTTCACATGCCCAAACCGTGCGAAAAATACTTTTTTTACAAGCAGTTACTTCAGGCTCCGTGCGGAATGGCCAATATCGCATTTTTTTGTGTACTCGCTGTATTCTAAAAGCGCTGAAATCTGCAAAAGGCAATTAGAAATTGCTTGTAAACAACTTGCATTTTTTTCTCGCCATCATCAAGCCGTGAGTTAGGAATTGTGAGTTCCCTCCAGAACCTAAAATAAGACTTTGCACGGAGGAGGAGGAAGAGAAGGAGGAGGACGAGGAAGAGAAGGAGGAGGACGAGGAGGACAAGGTGGAGGAAGAGAACTTCCTAGTATCTCCAGTTGTATATGTGTCCCCTCAAACTTCCCCCCAATTTAAATTAGGGAGAGACGCTAATATCTCTACAAAGTATATTTAAACAAGTCACACAGACCAAAATATATCCTAAAGCCAATCAGTCTAAAAGCTTTTGTGATGAATGGGATACCAGTATCAGACCCAACAGTATTAGAAACCACAACCGTGGCATCCAGGGCAGCAGCTCTAGCATACAACTACACCAGATGCTGGGAAACTCCGCTGTCACATATCTCTCAGATGTGAGGCATCTCAGGTGTCTCAGGTATGCTCATTTTTTTGCACTGGGCACATTGAACTGACAACCAGAAAGCGGAAATTGTCTGCTTATAAAGCAACAATACTACTTTACCCCTTTTCATTCTTTATTTTTTCCCCCCTTATTTTTAATTGTAAAGCATGTGACAATGTGTCATTTATTTGGAGGGAAGTTTGAGGGGACATATATTTAACTGGAGATCCTAACTTACTAGTAAGTCGTCGCCCTCATCCTCCTCTTTGTCCTCTACAGGTTCTGGAGGGAGTTAGCAGGTCATTTTTCTTGTAAAGCAAGTACAAATCGGGTGGTTTGTCACATTCTATAGATGCAGTTTCGAAAATGTGATTTGTAAAAGAAAATACCGTTTTTTCACACATTTCAAATCGCGACTTCTGAACATGCCAAAACACATTGTTCCTTTAAGAACATATCTATAGATTTTTCTGCTCCTAGCCAACAATTTAATAGAGATAAACAAGAAAACAGGGGGGAGCAAGGGTTAAAGGAGAAAATGCAGTCTTCAAATGTAATACATATCAAACCGCATAAGGGTAGATAAGCCAGATAAGATTGTTTATCTCTATTAAATTGTTGGCTAGGAGCAGAAAAATCTATAGATATGTTCTTAAAGGAACAATGTGTTTCAATCAAAGACATACACCAGTGCCATCAATTGAAACTGTACATACGTGTATCATATACTGTACATTTAAATGCAAATAAATATTTTTCCAATACAAATATTCACATATATCATAAAAGATCAACCATCAAAAAAATGACTAAAAAAATGCGCGATAAAAAATATTGATTAAAAAGCTTGTGAAAGTGTTATAATCAACAAAAATCAGAAATCTTAGCTTTTAGTGTACTGTATATCCAAGTCCAATTACTTGAAGAGAGAGTCCAAAGCAGAGATTGGGAAAAAAATTAGCAATTGCTGGAAGCTGTCTGCGCAATCACAATAAAATTAGACAATCGCAGGACTGTGCCAAGAACCCGTCACAGGTCGGATACGGCCTGTGGGCCGTAAGTTGCAGAGCCCTGTCTGGTGCAGAAAGCTCAGTGAAAATAATGCTTGTGCAATGTTGAAATTTAGCTCCTTCATGCACAAAAACAAAATTTAAACTTTAACTTTCACACAACTTAAAATGTTTTTCATGAGTGTGGCTTGCTTGCAATGAAAATATTATATAAATATTTTTGGAAACCAGAATCTAGAAAACAGACGGTATCCCATGGGAGGGAAAAATATTAGGGGAATCGCTTAATTTAGAATGAATGGTGCATAGAAAGTGAGGTTGTTGATTCTTGTTCTGTGAGTGTTCATGGTCACTTAAAACAGTTTTCCACACTCCCTCCACTCGTTAGTGTGAGTAGCGATGAATAGTTCATTATGCAGTAAAGTGTGAAAGGTAGAGGTAGTGTACTTAAGAAGATAACAATATAACATGGTAAAGTGATAAAAGGAAACACGATTTTAATTAACTCAAATTTATGTCAGTTCATCTTTTAACCCGCAGATAACAGAATGTGGTCACCCAATCCAGGTAGTTACTGTACTATATAACACCAAGGGAAACTGATCCTGTGTGTTACAGGAAAATGACCACATATTCTGCAACTGATTCACATACAGGCTAGTGAGATGGCGGTGCCGTCGGTGCTTGTGCACCAAACCCCGCAGTTACGGAGGCCCCCGTGCTCTCTCCCACGACAATTAAACTGATTGCCAGGTGGAGAGTGTGGGGCCTCTGTAACCCTTACCTTCTCCGGCGGTGTCTCCTGGCATCTCCTGCATGGTCCCGTCATCATGGCTCTGCGGTGTCCAATGGCGTCACGTTGCCACGACAATGGCACATTGGGGTGTTATGCGGCATCACGTGGCCATGACAATGCCCCACCCCTTGAAAGAACTATGGTAATTGACAATACCAGTTAGTATTTATATGCAGATGTAGCAAGGGTTACTGTTTCTGTGACTGCGGGGAAAAAAGTGAAATTATTCGGAACTTAATTGCATGTCGCAAACCCGTGACTGTGGCTTAGCCCTGGCTGCCGAATGATGTTTTGCAGCTTCCATAGTTCTTTGCATAGGGGCAGCTAGTGTGTATTTAAGCTACATTTAATGTACTGTATTCTGAGGCATTTGCGACAGCAATGCATTTTTAACTATGTATAGTCCTGTACAAGAAAAGCACCTGTCGTTTTTTAAAACACCAAATACTCTTTCAATCCTAGAAAGCTAAAGACTATGTAACGGGTATTCCCCCACCCAATCGCATATAGGGTGTGTGTGCGGGGGAACCTATATGTTACCAGGTGTGGTGCAGTATTCTTGTCAGCACCTACACCTATGTGAGATTCTAGGAGTGTAGAGTGGCCCTCACATAGGAACATCCATAAAGTAACCAGCCCACACCAAAGGTTATGGCTAAACGGGTTTACTATATGGCAAATAACACAATATAACATACTTCAACAATATGACATTGACAGTGTCCCTCTATAACACTAATAGGCACAACTACCCGGTCACCACGCAGGGCTTTGTACCCCACACGTTATATCAATAGTCCCAAATGTCCCACAATACCCCAAGTGAGTGACTGTTGGTAAAGTTGGTGCACTTGATGACTGACTGTACCTGCCCAGTGCTCCAGCACCTGGGGCTGCAGACACTTCACAAAGGATCCGCCGCTCTGTGATCTCCTAAGCGATGTCCTGTAACTCTGTCTGGCGGTGGGTGGCTCCCGCATGGAGTGATCCACCTTTGGAAAGTCTCTTATCTCTGCAGCCGCAGAGAATGATTCCTTGCACACTGACTCTTCTTGTCAGAGCACACAGCACTGCAGCTGTGTCACTGACTAAACTGACTGCTAACAGGGCAAAGTGTGACGACTCAGGAGATTCCTTCCTCTCCTTGTCCCTCTCTCCCATCTCCTGTCACCCTTTCTACGCCTTCCCACTCCTCTCCTTCACCTTCTACCTCTCTCCCCTTGCTGCAGCGCATTCCCGCAGGTCCCGCATACCTTAACCCTCCCTTAACCTCTGCCTTGATCCCCCCGCTCCTTCTTCCCTGTGGTAGCTCCTTTACCTTCCCCTGTGGTGCCATCCGTCCCGTTGCCTCCTCCTCGCGTGGTGCCCGCGGCGCGGCATTCCGCGCGCCTGGTGACGCGTCCGGTGCGTGCGTCTCCTCAGCCTTCGGAGGACATGCGTGCATGCTCCTCCCTGCCTCTGCTGGCCATCGCGCGGGCACAGGCCTCGCGTGCGTTCCCCTCCTCTTGGCTCCGTCCCCCTCCTGCGGTCTTCCCCTGCTCCGTGCGGGCCGCGCCTGTGTTGCAACCTGTGCGCGCGCATCCCCAGCTTACAGGGGGCGTGCGCACAGACTCTTCTTATCAGGTTCCCCCTGTCTCCGCCTCCCAAGCTATACAGGCCATTCCCCTGACTGCCCCTTCTGTCTCCTCCTCTTCTTCCCCGACCTATCTCCTGCATCTCCCACTTCTCTCTCTTCTCCTCCCCTCTCTGTCATTGGTGCACCTTCCTTTATTATCCCTGTCTGTCCACCTCTTCCTCGCTCTGCATAGTTCCTGTTTCCCTGTGTGTACCTGTCCTATGCTGTGCTCCCTCTGTGCTCCTGTGAATACCTGCTCCTGTGTTACTTTGGATTTACCTGGCTTTGACCCCTGCTTACCCTGGACTAATCTGCTCTCTGGTATCCCTTTGAACCCTGCTACACATACGACTCCGCTGACCTCTGGCTTTCTAGGACCTGGCTTGCCCTCTGACGACTCTACCCTCTGGATCCCTGAACATTGACAAACGGACACGACTATTCTCACAGACATTCCCCAAGTGTTGCAAGTATATACTAACAACTCTTCCAACAGGCCTAGCAACGCTATACCACACTCCGGGCTTGCTCCCACTGCTGTGGGTGTGTGGTATCATACCGTTCCCACCTCAGTACTGGGGTCTAGCTTGGTCTGCGGGCATACAAGCGTGACATTATGCAGAGCCCAACAAACGCAGACCCCCCCTGAGGTGGGTACAGTGGTGGAGATAATTATTCCTCTGGAAACCTTACAACTCGTTACTCAGCTGTCCACTGTCTCCCAGCAATTATCTAATGTGGCCTTTGGAGAAAGCCCTTTGCCTTCAACGCCACCTGTGGCTACTCCCTACACCAACCCTGGCCCATGGGTGCCCTCGCCAAATCGCTATGATGGGAACCCCCTCAACTGCCGCGTGTTCTTAAACCAATGTGAGGTGCAGTTTGAGATGTCCCCCTCTCTGTTTCCTACTGGCCGTGCTAAGATTGCATATATTTACGCCCTACTCACAGGAGACGCCCTTGCCTGGGCCTCCCCCCTATGGGAGCGTAGAAGCGAAGTAATGCAAGATTATACTTTATTCAGACGTGAATTTCAACTTGTGTTTGATACCCCTGCATGGCACGAGACAGCTGCCTTCTCCCTCTTCCATGTTTCTCAGGGTCGTAATTCAGCTGCCAAATACGCCATCGTATTCCGTACCCTGGACGCTGAAGTCCAATGGAATGATGAGGCGCTCGCAGC
The DNA here is from genome assembly GCF_040206685.1 of Ascaphus truei. Lineage (NCBI taxonomy): Eukaryota > Metazoa > Chordata > Amphibia > Anura > Ascaphidae > Ascaphus > Ascaphus truei. The sequence goes on along the minus strand of NC_134483.1, from coordinate 519,087,354 downwards.
TGCGTACTGGCACAGACTCTCAGATACGTTGAAAGACGATCTGGCTACTCACGCCCGACCTACGTCCCTGGAGGAACTCATCACCCTGAGCGTATGCATGGATCAGCGCACGCAGGAGCGACGATACGAGAGGCACTGTTCCCATTCTTCTCCCTCTGTCGTTTCTCACAGGTTAGTCGCTACTCCTCTGCTGGCTCTGGAGGCCTCGGAACCTATGCAGGTCGGCAGTCAACAACTCCAGGCAACCGAGAGAGCGCGGCGGCGCCGGAACAGGCTGTGTTTCTATTGTGCTTCCTCGGAACATTGTCTCCAGAATTGTCCCTTGAAGCCGGGAAACGGGCACACCCAGTAAAGGTAGAGGGGCTTCTACTGGGTACTGTCTCTCCTAACCCCTCTCCTTCCAAAGCTCTCCCAAAGAAGCTGATGCTACCAGCCACACTGGAGGGCCCCAACCTTGTCGTAAAGGTCGAAGCGTTCATAGATTCCGGATCGGGCGGTAATTTCCTAGACCAGCAGTTTGCAGTGGAGAATCAAATCCCGATGGTCAGAAGGAAGAGCCCAATTGGCCTTGAGGCCATCGACAGACGACCACTCCAGCCGGCTTTCATCATCTGGGAGTCTATTCCTCTTACCTTGACCTTGGCTGATGGTCACAAGGAGGTAATTGTCTTTGACGTTTTCCAGTCCCCTTCAGTACAAATTATATTAGGATTGCCTTGGCTTCAACTCCACAATCCGCGCATTGATTGGTCCAGTACCTTGCCCATCCAGTAGCCCTCGTCCGCAGATACCACGCCAGCGGATCCACCCGTGGTTGTGCTTGCTGGTCTGGACTCCGTACCTGCCGATTGTTCGTCCCTGCCTGCCGTGTACCATGAGTACCTGGACGTGTTCAACAAGGTACAAGCAGAGGTCCTTCCTCCTCATCGCCCGTACGATTGCCCGGTCGACCTCATCCCTGGGACTGTTCTGCCGAAGTCTAAGTCTTACCCACTCTCCGTCCCGTAGACCGAGGCCATGACTACTTATATTCAAGAAAACTTGGAAAAAGGTTTCATCCGCAACTCCACCTCTCCTGCCGGTGCGGGGTTCTTTTTTGTGAAGAAGAAGGATGGATCTCTAAGGCCTTGCATAGACTTCCGCGGATTCAATAAGATCACGGTGAAAAACAGGTATTCCCTTCCGCTCATTTTGAACTGTTCGATCGTCTCCAAGGGGCCTCTATTTTTTCAAAACTGGACTTAAGGGGTGCCTATAATCTCATTCGCATAAGGGAGGGAGACGAGTGGAAAACAGCATTTAACACACGTTCTAGACACTATGAATACCTTGTTATGCCCTTTGGGCTGTGTAACGCCCCGGCCGTGTTTCAGAAATTTATGAACGACTTCTTCCGTGACGTTTTGGGAACTTTTGTCATTGTCTATCTAGACAACATCCTTATTTTTTCTAAAAATCTGGAGGAGCACATTCAACATACCAAACTTGTGCTCTCCAGGCTGCGTTCTAACCATCTTTATGCCAAGATGGAAAAGTGTTTTTTTCACCAGGCTTCCACGGCCTTCCTAGGCTATATCATCTCTAGCCAAGGTTTCTCCATGAACCCAGAGAAGCTGAAGGCGGTCCTCGATTGGCCACTCCCTAATTCGCTCAAAGCTGTGCATGTTTTCTTGGCTTCGCTAATTATTACAGTTTATCAAAAAAAATTCTTCAATTGCCCTTCCCATCACCGCCTTGACCAAAAAGGGCGCCGACGTCTCATCCTGGTCACCAGAGGCCATCACAGCCTGTGAAACTCTCAAGAAGGCGTTCGTGTCTGCCCCCATCCTGCGTCACCCGGATACCTCCCTCTCCTTTACTTTGGAGGTTGACGCCTCAGACGTAGGAACTGGCGCAGTTCTGTCCCGGAGGACTTCTCCCCAAGAGAAACTCCATCCTTGTGGTTTTTTTTCACGGAAATTTTCAGCAGCAGAAAAGAATTATGATGTTGGTAATCGTGAACTTTTGGCCATTAAGTTGGCTCTCTAGGAATGGAGACATCTTTTAGAGGGTTCCAAGGAACCAATCGCCATTCTCACTGACCACAAAAATGTGTTATATATTGAGGGTGCTCGTCGATTGGGCTCCCGCCAGGCTCGCTGGTCACTCTTCTTTTCCTGCTTCAACTACACCATCTCTTATATCCCTGGTACCAAAAATGTTAAAGCGGACGCCTTTTCTCGTCAGTTTGCCTCTGATACCAAGGCTAAAGTAATCTCAGAACCTATTCTCCTGGCCAAGTGCATAGTCTCGGCTAACTACTTTGATTTATTGGACGAGATCCACAAGGCACAAGCACATATTCCCAGCAGGTTCAGGGTACCAGAAGCACGTCTCTACGCGGCTCCACGTTTCCGCCATAAAGTCTTACTTTGGGGTCATTCCTCCAGAGCAGTTGGTCATCCAGGCTTCAAAAGGACAGCTGATCTCATTAAACGGACTTTTTGGTGGCCTAAGATGAATCAAGATATTCTCAATTTTACTTCCGCCTGTCCTGTTTGTGCCCAGAGTAAAACCCTCCATCATAAGCCTTCTGGACTTCTGCTACCCCTTCCCATCCCTGAACAATCCTGGAAACACATTTCGATGGACTTTATCATTGAACTGCCAGTGTCCAAAGGGATGAACACTATTTTGGTCGTAGTTGATAGATTTTCAAAGCAGGCTCTTTTTCTTCCCCTCAAGGGTCTTCCAAACTCGGCCACCTTGGCGGATGTCTTCTCCAAAGAAATCTTTAGGCTGCATGGCGTTCCCATTTCTATCGTCTCAGACCGGGGGTCCCAGTTCATCTCAAAATTCTGGCGAGCTTTCTCTCAAAGATTGGGTATCTCCCTCTTGTTCTCCTCTGGACATCATCCACAAACCAACGGTCAAACTGAAAGGATGAACCAAACTCTCGAACAGTATCTGAGATGCTTCATTTCCGACTCACAAGATAACTGGGTGGATCTTCTACCATGGGCCGAATTTGCCATTAATTCCTTAAAGAAAGAGTCTACTCAGGAGTCTCCTTTTTTCATCAACTGTGGCTTTCACCCCAGTAGCCTCCCTCTCTCACCTTCTCCTTCTGGAGTTCCTGCAGCCAACTCTCATATCACCAACTTGCAAGAATCCTGGAAAAAGATTCTCAAGTCCTTACGATCTGCGGTGGACAAGCAAAAGACCAAAGCTGATCGCCACCGCCAAAAAGGTCCTTCATTCAAACCTGGTGATCTGGTCTGGCTGTCATCCAAGAATATTAGGCTCAAGTCTCCTTCACCCAATCTGTCCCCTAGATTCTTGGGACCTTTTAAGATACTAGAGAAGGTTAATCCTGTAGCCTATCGCCTCGAGCTTCCTCCCTCAAATAAAATTCCATCAGTCTTTCACGTTTCCCTCCTTAAAGAATTTGTGTCCAGCCCTCATTTCCCAGATCCCTCTCGGAGACCTAGTCCAGTGTCCACCCTGGGTCAACAGGAGTACGAAATACAGTCTCATCGACTCTCGTGTCTCCAAAAAGGGACTTCAGTTTTTAGTACACTGGAAGGGCTACGGTCCTGAGGAACGTTCCTGGGTACCGGCACATCACGTCCACACCCCAAGGTTGCTTTCCCAGTTTCACCAGAAATGTCCCCTCAAGCCGTGGTTGGATCACTCGGAGATTAATCCTCAAGGGGGGGATACTGTGACGACTCAGGAGATTCCTTCCTCTCCTTGTCCCTCTCTCCCATCTCCTGTCACCCTTTCTACGCCTTCCCACTCCTCTCCTTCACCTTCTACCTCTCTCCCCTTGCCGCAGCACGTTCCCCGCAGGTCCTGCATACCCACACGCTCCCTTAACCCCTGCCTTGATCCTCCCCGCTCCCTCTTCCCCGCGGTAGCTCCTTTACCTTCCCCTGTGGTGCCTTCCATCCCGTTGCCTCCTTCTCGCGTTGTGCCCGTGGTGCGGCATTCCGCGCGCCTGGTGATGCGTCCGGTGCATGCGCCTCCTCAGCCTTCGGAGGACGCGCGTGCATGCTCCTCCCTGCCTCTGCTGGCCATCGCGCGGTCACAGGCCTCACGTGCGTTCCCCTCCTCTAGGCTCCGTCCCCCTCCTGCGGTCTTCCCCTGCTCCGTGCGGGCCGCGCCTGTGTTGCAACCTGTGCGCGCGCATCCCCAGCTTACAGGGGGCACGCGCACAGACTCTTCTTATCAGGTTCCCCCTGTCTCCGCCTCCCAAGCTGTACAGGCCATTCCCCTGACTGCCCCTTCTGTCTCCTCCTCTTCTCTCCCTGACCTATCTCTTGCTTCTCACTCAGAAGCATGTGTGAAGAGCTCCCAGGCATTTGGTAAGGAATCAGCTTTATTCTTTCTTTATTTGTTATATTTTGCTGTGGATCTGTGGGGGAGTATACTGTGAGTATACTGTGAGTTTTTAGAGGGTTTTGGGTGCTTTTTCAGGTTTAAAAACCGTTTTTGTTTTTCACCCAGAGGCTGCAGTGATTCAACCCAGCAAAGCGGCTGTCTGGAAACTGTAGTCTCAGACCCTCTCTCCTCCCCTACTCCTGGCTGTTTATTTTACTTTTAGTTTCACTTTAATTTTAACCCTGATTTCCTTTTGTCATTTGCAATTTTTGGGAGCTCTGTGTCTTACTTTAAGACCTTCACTATTGTGGTGTGGTTTCTTGTAAGAGAGAGAGTTAATAAGGGGAGAAAGAGAAGATTACAGCAGGTTTTTTTTTTTAAAAAAAGCTGTTTTTCTTCCCCTCCCTGTGCAGAGATAGTTAATTGGTTCTTAAAGGGACAGTTTCCTCTCTGCATCTCTCTCCCTAAGCACTATTTCCTCCCCTTACTTAGAGGCTTATATTATCATGCCTGGGGGGAATAGGACTAGTGCAGAAACGGGGGCCACACCTGGACATCGGACTCCAAAAACTGGGGCCCCTAGGATCAATAACCACAGCCCTAGGCCTGGTACAACCAGTGCCCTGGCCACACCTCCCCCGGCTCCTGTTGTCAGTTTAACCCCTGCAGTCCCAGTTCCAACATGGGCACAGGTGGCAGCTGCAGGCGTTGACCCCAGCAACAACAACGCTGGGGCCACGCACGGTGTGAGCAGGAAGCTTGGGGTGAGGTGCCCATTGTCACCTGGCCTTAACATAGAGATCTATGTGAGGGCTGTGGCAGACGTTGTGGGTCCCTCTGCTGTGGTGGCGGCCAGCAAGATGTATGAGAGGGAAATTTTCTTCCTCCGTACGCTGGCTGCCACCCACACCTTGGTGCAGAAAGGCATCAATGTAGGGGGGATCTATATCCCCATAGAACCCATGGAGGGGTTAGGCACAAAGATCATCCTGTCCAATGTGCCCCCCTTCATCCCAGATAGCCTCATGCACCCACGCCTGCAAGCCCTGGGAGATATTAAATCTCCCATAACAAAAATTCCGGTGGGCTGCAGGGATAGAGCGCTGAGGCACGTGCTATCATTTAGGCGGCAGGTACAAGTGCTGCTGCCGGGGAGCACAGAATCTGTGGAGGGTTCTTTTGGAGTGCCCTATGAGGGCATAACATACACCGTGTACTATGGCACGGAGGGGGTAAGGTGCTATTTGTACAAGGAGCTGGGGCACACTCGTAGGAGTTGCCCCAAAGGGAATAGAAATCCCAATTCAGCTCCTGCACCCGCCCCTCCCTCTGCCAAGACACCCGGTGCCGCTGTGCCCACCACAGCGGGGCCCTCGGGGGCCCAGGTCCCTTCTGGGACCGCAAGAGATGTCGCTGTCCCATCCCGAACAGTGACGTCTGTACCTCTCCCCAAAGAACAGAGGGAGAAGGAAAAACCCTCGAGGGCCCAGGTCCCCTCTGGGACCACAGGAGATGTCGCTGTCCCATCTCGAACAGTGACGTCTGCGCCCACCACAGCAGGGCCCTCGGGGGCCCAGGCCCCCCCTGGGACCGCAGGAGATGTCGCTGTCCCATCTCGAACAGTGACATCTGCGCCCACCACAGAGGGGTCCTCGGGGGCCCAGGTCCCCCTGGGACTGCAGGAGATGTCGCTGCCCCATCTCGAGCAGTGACATCTGCACCTCTCCCCGGGGAGCGGAGGGAGGGGGTCGCTCTGGAGCGGCCACCCTCTGTTGTTGCTGTCCCCCCCCCCCCCCCGGGAGGAGACACCCTGTGCCGCTGCGCCCACCGGGGTGGGGCCCTCGGGGGCCCAGGTCCCCCCTGGGACCGCAGGAGATGTCGCTGCCCCATCTCAAGCAGTGACATCTGCACCTTTCCCCGGGGAGCGGAGAGAGGGTGAGGGGGTCGCCCTGGAGCGGCCTCCCTCTGTTGTCACTGTCCCCCCCCCCGGGAGGAGACACCCTGTACCGCTGCGCCCACCGCGGCAGAGCCCTCAGGGGCCCAGGTCCCCCCTGGGACCGCAGGAGATGTCGCTGCCCCATCTCGGGCGGTAACGTCTGCACTTCTCCCCAGGAAAAAGAGGGAGAAGGAAAGTGTCACCCTGAAGAAGTCACCCTCTGTTGTCGCTGTCTCCCCCCAGGAGCACCCTACCCCCAATGTAAGCATCGTACAGCGTGCGGGGAAGTGGTGGGAGGCTCCCGCTGAGGAGGTAGCGGTACCCTTTTTTGGGGAATCAATCCCCAGGAAGAGGAAAGAAAAAACTAAGAACAAGAGGGTGATTGAGGAGGGCGAGGAGGGTGAACCATATTACGTTCACCCTCAGAAGTCTCCGAAGCGGAATGCAACATCAATTCCGCACAGGGTGGCCCTGTCCGGCCCACAGGTTAGGATTAGCCAGTGTAAGCCGGACCCCATAAATATGCAGTCTCCCCCCTCGAAGATCTGGAAGGAATGCAGGAGGAGGTACCCGGCGTCCCTGGGGTGGAAGTTCAAAGTGCTCAACAACATGAGGCTTTGCTCCTAGAAATGGACGTTGGGGAGCCTTCCAACACCCCTCCCAGTTAGAGAACATCCCCCGGGGACTTGTGTTTCGGTGAATCTGCCGCGCCGGACGCAGTTGTCTTCGGGAACTTGGAGGTCGGCCAGGATCCCCCTCCGGCTGTGCCTCCTTCGGGTGGCACTCCTGAGGCTGAGCCCCGGTTTGTGTCACCGGAAGAAGGGGATGGGCTAGGGCTGACCCCCGTGGTTGGGGGTTTGGAGGATGGAGCGGGGGAGGCGGGTGTGGGTGAGGGTGTTTTGGCGACCACTTCATTTTGCATCTGGGAGATGCCAGATATAAGCTCTCCTGGTGAGGAGTTTTGGTCGGGCACTTTGTTGGAGGCGACTGTTGGGCTGGACCCTCCCTATGAGGTGCTTGCTGAAAAGTGCCCTCCCGCGATTAATGCGAACGCCCGTGGCATCCCGTTTGTTCGCATGGTGGTAGAGGAGACCAGGAGGGCACTGTGTGCCTCGATGGCCCCCGAGGACACTAGGGAGACCGCTACCTCCGCCATACCGCCACCAGCTACCCCTGTACATCCTACCCCGGGGTTGGATGTGGAGGATATAGTGGACCCCCTCGTGGAAACACCGAGGAGGGGACCCACTTTAAGGCTGAGAAAGGCCCCTGCAGGGAAGGGTGGGGATCCTCAGTTTTTCAGTCAAGAGGAGCTCGGGGAGTTGGGGCTCAGTGAGGAGTCCTCTGGCACCGCGGAGGCGGTGGACTCTTTGACCCCCATTATCCCTGCCCAGGAGCTAGATGATTTCCTGGAGGATACCCTCTGCAAACACGGAACCACGAAGGTGCAGTTGGCCCTTGGAAGGTGGAAGGAGGCCTCGGTCATTCTCCACTCTCTCTTAGTATACATCAGGGCTAACCACAAGGCCAAAATCTCTGGGCCTATCCATCTTCGTGTCCTGAAATTTCATAAATTGATGCAAGACCACATAAAGGCTTCTCGGGGTGTAGCTCCGTGAGCGCCTGTGTAAAGCAAAACTCCTGATTACCAATGGCTTTGAGCATCGGTACACTTAACGTGAATGGCTGTAAGGACGGGTTTCGCAGGTTCCAGGTACTCTCCTTTTTACAGAAGGGAAAGTATTCTGTGAGTTTCCTGCAGGAAACCCATACCACTCCAGAGGCCGAAGCCAGCTGGCATTTGGAGTGGCGAGGCAGTGTCTTCTTTAGCCACCTCACTTCGTCATCTAGTGGGGTGGTGACCCTGTTCTCTGAGTCCTTTCAACCAGAGCTACTGCTTGCCAAAACTGTTGTTCCAGGTCGCCTGTTGCATCTCAGGGTTCGGCACGAGGACTACACGTTTAATTTCCTGAACGTGTATGCTCCTGCCACCGGACCCCTGAGAAGGCAGTTCTTCATCAGAATGTCTGAATACCTGGAGACAATCGACGCGGACGAATACGTGGTGCTCGGGGGGGATTTTAACTGTACCCTCGAGGCTCGGAAAGACCGGAATGGTCCGGAGCCACACCCGTGTTTTGCGTCGGCCTTGCGGGAGGTCATCACCCGCTACTCCTTGGTAGACGTCTGGCGAGAACAACATCCTGAGGCATCCACTGAGTTCACCCATGTTAGGGTGTTTAGGGGTGAACGGATGTCCTGTCCTGCCTCTTCTACGCGCTGGAGAAAAAGATGGGAAACCGTAGACATATTACCTGCCGGGGCTTGACGGGCTGACTGTGGAGTTCTTCCGGTTTTTCAGGGAGATGCTGGGACCTGATTTCACAGAGGTCCTAGCCGAAGCCCTGGAGACCGGTGAGATGCCCCTTTCGTGTCGGCGGGCAATACTGTCTCTGCTGCCGAAGAAGGGAGATCTCCGCCAGATCTCTAACTGGCGACCGGTCTCACTGCTCAGCACGGACTATAAGATCGTAGCCAAAGCGCTTTCGCTGAGGCTCAAGTCCGTGCTGGCAGAGGTAATTCACCTCGACCAGTCCTATACTGTCCCGGGCAGGAGTATTCATGAAAACATCTTTTTGGTCCGGGACCTGATGCACTACGCACAGAGGACTGGTCTATCACTCGCATTCCTGTCCCTAGATCAAGAGAAGGCGTTTGACAGAGTGGATCACCGTTACCTTATGCAGACCCTGCAGGCGTTTGGCTTCAGCCCACAATTTGTGGGCTTTCTCCAGATGCTGTACGCCTCTGCAGAGTGTCTGGTGAAGATCAACTGGTCCGTGACGGCACCTTTTGTGATTGGTCGGGGAGTACGTCAAGGGTGCCCCCTGTCTGGGCAACTGTACACGCTGGCCATTGAGCCCTTCCTCTGCCTACTGAGGAGGAGGCTCACCGGGCTGGTGCTGCGGGAGCCCGACATGCGGGTAGTCCTGTCGGCTTATGCCGATGACGTGCTCCTCGTGGCCCAGGACCTAGATGATCTAGAGCGGACACAAGCGTGCCAAGAGGTCTACACCGCGGCCTCTTCTGCTCGGATCAACTGGTCCAAGTGCTCTGGCATTTTGGTGGGTCCCTTACAGGTGAACTCCTTGCCCCCCGCGTTTTGGAATGTCTCGTGGGAGAGCGATATTCTCAAGTATCTGGGAGTCTACCTGTCTGCTGCGGAGGACCCGGCCCCAGAAAACTTCAGTGATCTTGAAGAACGGGTCATTGCTCATCTGGGGTCATGGGTGTATCTGTCGCGAATGCTTTCCCTTAGGGGAAGAACCCTGGTGATTAATCAGCTGATGGCCAGTCAGTTATGGCACCGGCTGATAGCCATGGGTCCAACCCCCGAATTTATCAACAAGATCCAGAGGAGGTTGATGGATTTCCTCTGGATGGGGAAGCATTGGGTCTCTGCAGGAGTTGCGTGTCTCCCTTTGGAGGAAGGTGGACAGGGAGTGGTGTGTGTCCGCTCCTAGTTACACACTTTCCGCCTCACATACCTGCAGAGATACCTATTCGCTGATCCGTCTCCGCAGTGGTGCCAGCTGGCAACCAGTTTCTTTCGCCAGCTGCGCAATATGAGGTATGACCGGCAACTGTTTATCATCAGGCCCGAGGGTTTAGGTAGAGACCTCTCGGTGCTGCCGGCATACTACCGGGACTTACTTAAGGCCTGGAAACTGGTCTCCGCGACCAGGAAGGAACAGGCGGTGGGGGTTGATTTCCTCGCCGAGCCCCTGCTGTATAATCCGGCAGTGGGGGCTCGGATGTTGGATTCACCCTCTATTTGCCGCAGGCTAATCCTGGCGTACTGTAGGTGACCAGAGTCGGGGATCTCCTGGACTTTGGGTTGGCGAGACTGGGTTAGGGCAGAGGTGCTCGCGACTCGTATGGGTCTGCGTACTGCCCGCGTCCCTCATCGTTTGATCCGGGAGATTAAAGATGCCATCCACCCCGACTCACGCACCTTCATTGAGGGGGTATTGCAGACCGGAGAGCCTTGTCAACCTATCAACTTCAGCTCTCCGGATCTTTGCGTGGAACCAAAGCCACGGCAACCCCCTCGGGCTCTTCTCTCCCCCAACCTCAGTAGGTTGGGGGATATGTCCCCGGCATGTTTCCGCGGCATGCTGAGGAAAGTCCTGTATTCTCTAGTGCTCCATATAGTGCACTACCTCGCCCTTGTCATCCGCCCAGATACTATCTGGAGGCGGGTATTTCCTGCGAACGAGGGCGAGAGACCCCGGTGGAGGGAACTCTATTCATCCTTGGTTCCCCGTCCCGCCGGGGATTTGAGTTGGAGGGTCCTCCACAGTGCACTGAGCACAGGAGAGTATTTGGCACATTTCACAGACTCCCCCGCCGCCTGTCCCTTTTGTGGCGAGTGCGAGTCCGTATATCACATTTATTCGAGTTGCGCCAAACTGCAGCCCCTCTTTTCCTTCTTGAGGAGCCTTCTCCTGCAGTTCTGGCTACACTTCTCCCCTCATCTTTTTATTTTTGGGTGCCCAGTGTCCCGGAACGATAAGCCTAGGGATCTCCTGGTCAACCTGCTCCTGGCATTGGCTAAGGTAGCCATTTGTAAAACCAGGAGGCAGTGTTTGGAGGGGGGGGTCCCAACAAACATCGTGGTCATGTTCCGGGCGCTGGTGCACTCCCGTATTCGGGCAGAGTACTCGTACGCTGAGTCTACTGGGACGGTTTCAGAATTTGCCTCCCAGTGGGCATTAGGCGGGGTGCTCTGCTCGGTATCCCCCATCAAGGGTTCTTTAGAGTTAACCCTTCTGCTTTAAGTGCACTTCAACAGTGCACTTGTTGGTCTTCTTTTGAATATTTGTTTGACTGTTTTTTTCTTTGTTCTACTTGGCAACAAGTAGAATTGCTGTTCAACTGAATTGGCCGGCTTCGCCAATCAGTTTTAAACCAGATCAAAATAGACCCACTTCTCTCTCTTCTCCTCCCTTTATAATCCCTGTCTGTCCACCTCTTCCTCGATCTGCATAGTTCCTGTTTCTCTGTGTGTATCTGACCTATGCTGTGCTCCCTCTGTGCTCCTGTGATTACCTGCTCCTGTGTTACTTTGGATTTACCTGGCTTTGACCCCTGCTTACCCTGGACTACTCTGCTCTCTGGTATCCCTTTGAACCCTGCTACAGATAAGACTCCGCTGACCTCTGGCTTCCTAGGACCTGGCTTGCCCTCTGATGACTCTACCCTCTAGATCCCAGAACATTGGCAAACGGACACGACTATTCTCACGGACATTCCCCAAGTGTTGCAAGTATATACTAACAACTCTTCCAACAGGCCTAGCAACGCTATACCACACTCCGGGCTTGCTCCCACTGCTGTGGGTGTGTGGTATCATACCGTTCCCACCTCAGTACTGGGGTCTAGCTTGGTCTGCGGGCATACAGGCGTGACACAAAGTCCCTACCTAAGGGGCCTTCCCTAAAGCAGTCACAAGCTGAAGGGGAGTGGGGTCTAGCTGGGGCCTAAGGGGAGACTTCTGGCCTAGTGCAGGAGGCTACTTTCCTCCCTGCACAAACACACCCTCCCCTCTCTGTGTCCCAGCTCCTAACTGACAATCCCTGTCTGCACACAACATTGTTGCAACTTTGCAGCATGACAATCTGTCAGCCTTATTGGCTTCAATGCAGCAGGTGATAGGGGTGAAAGGGCAGTCCCCAGAGGCTGCTGGGAATTGTAGTCCTTAGTACACGTCCCCACAGCAGCACATATGCAAGGGGGAAAGAAACCTGCAGACAGGGGGTCCAGAGGGACCCTGGCTACAAGCTCCCCCTGGTGAAAATACCAACGTCCCCGCTTGGAGGACAGCGTCACATAGCACAATAAAGTTATATAATGAAAATGCAGTGCATAGTATATACAACTTATCACAGGTGCTTTAACGTCATTGGTACATGGCATATCACACACAGTAATACCCGAGGCCAGCTGAGTGTTAGCTGCTTGCTGAGACCAATTGTGTGGTGCCCCTAACTGATAATGTGGGGGTACCTCACTTTGACTTTTGTGAGCCTCCACCTGGGTAGTCTCCGTTACCGACACTGGAGTCTCTGTAGACTCTTTGAGATTATGGTCATGTGCAACAGTCACTTGTTCCAAGCTATTTCCTCCCCCTGGAAGGAATAGCACAGTGTCTCTTGGCCAGACCTTTACCCGGCCACCCGCGGCATGGATGCGGTAGGCCAGGAGGTCTTGACCCTTTCCACGGTCCACCACATGGTGACTGGAGCACTCCTTTTTGTGCTTAGAGGAGGCAAATTTCACTGAATGACTTGCAACATACACTGGCGACACACTTTATTCGAGCTCGGCTAGTCCCACGAATTCGGGTATACCCGGGTGTATTGAGGTTTGTGACTGTTTTCTGCCCGAGTGCATTGAGGTATTTTCCAGCCAGGGATTGAAGCATTTTATTCCTGCTGGCTGCAATACTGCACAGTATATATATATATACTGCATTACAATTCATGAATTTATGCCATCTGGTAGACACGCGAAGCATTGCAGCCTATTAAATCCTAATCATTATCATTTAACAGATCAGCCGCCCGTCAGCCAGGCATGAACCCAGGCTGGGAAGGCAAACACAACGGGGCTTGTCAGAGGTGAGGAGCGGCGCATTCCAGGTATCTGCCAGGTACATACTGGGTATTTGCTCGAATAAAGTGTGTCGGTGCAGTAGTCCATGTCCCTCAGAACTGGGGAGGTTTCCACTAGGGAGCGATCAATTAGCAAAGTCTCTGTACTCAATGTTTGTACCACATCTTGCAGGGGGTAAAGGGTTGATACCTTATCACTGCGGTGATTCACGGTGGCCAACAGGTCCTCGGGGACGCTGTCAGTTCCCACCTCGGCTGTCTTGGGACCTGTCTCCGGCACTTCTGGGGCAGTCCACTCACTTTCTGGAAACTTGGGAGCGTTGGATCCCAGTCCTGGGACCATTTGGGTTGGAGCGCATGGACTCACACTCAGTTCAGTTATGGTAGCGGTTATGGTGACACATGGGCCCACCATCAGGTCATGAGCCTTAGTTAGGGCCTTTTCCACGGCCGCCTCCATCAGAACCTGTGGGGAGTAAGGAGGTTCCTCACCACTCTGCTAGCTTGTGATGGGTTCCTCTTAATCCTGTCCCGTCTCAGGATGTCCCTCCGAAACACTGGGAGTCGCCACAGCCATGGGACTCTTCCGCGGCTCCGGCCGCACCAGCGCTTGCTGCCGAGGGATGTCAATGTGCAGCGGGCCCACAGCAGGGTCTGCAGCAGATGCTTCAGCTTCACGTGAGTGGTCCGAAGGCTGGTGCATCACCACAGCTGGTTGGCTGCTGTCATCAGTAGACAAGGATGGGGGTAGGGACACCTCCGCAGGGGAACAGCGTCGGGGCGCCTCGCATTTACTGGCAGCAATCGGCATGAAGCGGTCCTGGTCCGGCGGTTCCAGTGGTAGCGATCCCCATTCTCCCTGGGCAGTCACCTTACCCTTCATTGATTCCGTCATCTGTGGTTCCGTCTGTGGTTCCGGCATGGGAACCGAATCTGGAACCGCGGTTAGGGCGCACGGGCCCTCTGTACTTGAGGTAGGTTGGTTAGCCGCATCTTTCTCTGTGGGTTCCGTAGCACACAGCAACACTGGCTTCAGGAACTGTGCTCCGCAGCAGGCACACTTGGGTCCCCAGCTCAATTCGCCATCTGGAAAAGCACACTTGGGGCATAGGCACCTGACGTACCTTTTTCCTTCCACTTTCACTACCTGAACCCCTCTTGGTCGCTGATAGGGATCAAAGTTCATACTACCGGAGAGTTTAAGGTCTTTCTGTAAGCACAGGCACAAAAGAAATGTTACATACAGTCCCTCTGCTGGCCAAACACCATACAACTGCTGATGTGATTCACTGCATCCTGTACTGTCCTTAGTGGCGACAGCAGTCACTGATTGAGCATCCTTGTGCTGCTCCCCCTGGTGGACTCTAGAGGCGGAGCACCTTCTTTCAAGGAGTGATTCTGACTCTCTGCTGAGCTACTCACAGTGCAGAGGTGGGGCTCGGGTTTTTGCGCCAGACCCGGACAAAATTCTGCAACAATTTCTTGCACAGTCCTGGTGCGTGCCAGACTTGGCGGGAGCCGCCATCTTAGTTATGACTCACTGCTTGAGGGAGCCTTCATTTTAATCACAGTCTCATCCATTACACTATGACTCTCTGCATAGATAGGGGTAGCCTTCTGGTTTTCCTGGCATTTCAGGGTAGATAACAGGACACCATACTTTAGTGAGGGTTCCATGGAGCAATATTTTGGATGGGCCTCCTTCTCTTATTAAATCTTGGTCGGCCCTCACCAACACGGAGTACCACACTCCGCCTGCATCTACGCAGCGGCCTAAGACTTTTGCACCCCATAAGCCTGGGTACTGACCCAATATTAAGCAAATATCACAGGAGGGAGTGTCAGCAGGAACTCTTCCTACAGCAAGGGTTTGTGAGGGCGGGACTTGCCCCTTTAATGCCCATTCGTACACTTCTTGGCAGGATGGCAATGATAATGAGAACAACATAATTTACTGAGTACGGGCACCCCAGGTCTGGCTCTCAGCAGCGCCTCCAAATGTAACTGGTATTCCCCCACCCAATCGCAGATAGAGTGTAGGTGCGGAGAACCTAATGTTACTAGGTGTGGTGCTTTACCTGTTAGGCTAACATGAGGGCTGAGCTTCTGCCACGGGGAACCTGGGGCACGTATAATATGAGTAACCTCGTACTCGGTGCAGCGCCTCCACCTGCAATGGCTCCCACCAGAGGGGGAGTGGTTCCTCGCAGGACAATATATATTAATACACACACAGCATGTATAACAACCAATGCCTTTACTAGTGCAACCGTACTCATGCATAGAATCAACAGGTGTCCCTCCCTAGAGGAGACACTAACTACTGCGTCTCGCAGGACGCTACCCCCTTCACCAGGTGATCCCACCCCGTGTCCAGTAACCCCACACAATATGTCCCCCACCCTTCAAGTGAGATAGATATGTGTGACTGCGCAGCCACTGGTCCCATGTGAATCTAATATAGTATCGTTGGTGCACTTGGTGAGGGTTACCTGCCGAGCACTCCAGTGCCGGGCCTGCCAAGGAGCTTTGCAAAGGATCCGAAGGCAGATGAATACAGGAACTACTGTCCGGGGCGATCCCACCCGGATGGCTGCTGCAGCAACAGCGAAGGTCTGAGTCCAAACCTCTGGATGAACGCGCCGCGTCTGCTGGGTCCCTAACTGACTCTGAATAGTAAGGGGCAGGGTCCCTAACCTGAGGCCTGACCTGACACAACTCACACTACTGGGTGGCTCAGGGCTATCTGGGGCATCGGGGGCTGCTGGCCTAGTGCTGGGAGTCACTGACTCCTGCACCCTACCTCCTTCCCCTAGCTGCTCCTGGCGCTGACTGCCTCTCTCCTCAAAACCCCGCGAAATGTATCCATATCCCCGACAGGGCAACCCTCCAGTCCTATTGGCCGTGCTGAGGCACCTGGTGCCTTCCACCCTTAGCCTCCTGGGAATTGTAGTCCCTAGGAGGCTATTCCTACATTGGGGCCGCGTGCGCGATTCTCCTGCACATGCGCGACTCCCTAATGGCCACCGCAACTCCTGTATCCTATCTGTGCATGCGTGCACAGCGATAATGGCGGCCCCCGGTAGCCGGGTGCGCCGCCGAGCCTCCTAAGGCTCGGACCGCTCCCTGCTCCGGCCCCCACCTTTGGAAACAGCCGGCGGGTCCGTCGCTGGCTCCGGCGGCACCCGCGACCACGCTGATCCAAAGGAGGGGGGTCTCTGGGAGCCGGAGGGCACCGGGGCTACAACTACATATACAGGGCATATTCTAGTAGCTTCGAGTTGTGTACAGTATATCCATGTGAAAAAAGCCCTGCGGGAAGGGGAAGGGGAATGGGAAAGGAGAAGAACCGTCAACTGTCAACCAGGAAGTGGTACTACAGGTACTGTATGAGCGCTCATTTTGGTGCTACATGATGGATATTCACTATGGTGGATCATCTTTCCCACTTAAGTTTGAATATGAATCTGTATATTGAAATACCAGCAGCTAATCAGATATACTTTTATTCCCTTATTTTTGTATTTATAAAATGTTTTACCAAGAAGTAATACATTGAGAGGTTGCTGGATATTTTGCTGCTTTAAGCATTACATAGGACCATCTTAGTTCATGTGCTTCAGTGAAAGTAATATATTTGTAATTAATATTTTGCTAAGCTTCTAGTTGTACAACAACATAAATCTATAATCCCACTGTTCCACGTTTATATTAATCAATTTAGACGGGCATATACATGCATTGTATGAATACTGTACTTACATCTGACATAATGTATATTCTGTTATCGCTTCCACTTCTGTTATTAATAAGCTATTTATAACATGCCACTGCTAAAGTTATAGCAAACAGACATATTGTGAATTGATTGCCATGGCTATTTTTTATTTACTGTATTACATGTTGTAGTTAGCAGTTAACAGAAAAAACATTGTCCTGGCACAGTGGTATTATTGTACAACGATGAAATGGTAGATTTGCACAATGATGAACCAATTAAATATTTGATCTAATCTATATTAGGCATCTTATATTCACTACCAACCATGTAAACAGAACAACTGTAGAAACAGCAAGCCCACGTTATTGTCGTTTTTATTACTGTTAATGTTCGTCCACAGACTGTTCTAATTTCCTATGCATGATTTTTTTCCCATCTGCTATTAATCAGACAATGAAATTAAAATAAAAAAAAATACTGATTGATACAAAGCATTCCAGTGTTTAAAACTTTAAAAGACTCTTCAGTCTCTTGGCAAACAAAATATCAGTCTCCATTGGTTTTTGTGTTGTCATTTTCAGGAGATGAAGTAGTGTTGACAAAGGTTGCATTTTCTGTACTTCCCTGTAGAATATTACACGAATATGTCTTCAATGATGGCATTTTCTCCAATGGCTGGATGTTGAGGAGGACTAAACCGAGGCCAAAGCAATATAATTAAGAAAGAAGTGGATCTTTTCAATGTTAACTCATTCTCTTACAGAAATGAATTTGAGCAATTTGCTTCAGCAATCATTCTAAGTGCTAGGCTTATTATGGTCTCCAGAGGTAAAATAAATTATGGTAACATCTAGATTGTTAAATTGAATTAATATAGTCCATATGTGTTGACTTGTTTGCATATCTTTACCTCTCTGTGTTTTTGTTTTTGCCATTTGACTACATGCCACGTTAGCTAAAAGAGGAGGCCGCCCGTCGAATAAGTATTTGTCAGCAGAGTACACATAATGAATTGCAGTTTGGTTCACATGCAGTTGGAATAAGTGTGGAGTTATAACCAGAAAAAGTTGAAACAACAGAGCTTTGAAACAAGGTACAGTAGTTAAATTAGTTCTCTGATCTGTTAGTTAGGACGTAATACTCTATAGCTGGGTGGGGTTGAGAATGCCACTAGGTACAGTATGTGTGCTTGGAGCAGCCATTCCAGTGAGCATACCTCTCTCTGAAGGGTGAGCAGGAGGTTCATTTGGAGTCTCAAATTGTTGATCTGAAGGTGCAACTTGCAACATTGAGGGATATTGGCAATCTTGAAAGAAGTTTGTTGCTCACTGAGCAGGCCCTGGCTGGGACTAGTGGTGGAGATAGTAGGGGAACCCCTGCTGCAGCCTTAGTTAAATGATAATATGAACGGTGCTTTGGGTGTAAACTGTAGTGGACATAGGAGAGAAGGAACCCAATGTAGCACTCAGGTTCACACTCTGGAGATTAGTGAATTAATTAAAAACATAATCTTTATTAAACAGCATATATAAAATAGTTGTCCAACGACATACTGAAGGTGAATTGATCCTAAATAGATAAAGCCATATTGGCTCTGGATCAAGGTAAGTAGTGTGTGCCAGATGATTTTAATAAACCACTGGTACTGATGCTACACAGTAATCCTAAAGCGGACCTGTGTGGTAGGTGATTATTAAGGTGTGTCCGGGTAAGTACTGAAATTATAGGTCACAAAGGTATAATATATTCTTTTATTTTGTGGTAGGTGTGACCCAACTGATGGACATGTAAACAAATATACTATGTATATCAGTGATGATGAAAATCAATCAGCTACGCTTCTAGATATGTATATGCCCCTATCCGTGTTACATGACCTAAGGTAACCCTCTGGGTACTGTACTGCAGGGGTGTGTGGACCTGTGTATACCAGCGTGGCTAAAGTCAGAGATAGGTGTCCTGACTCAGGTCGTGAAAGAGGTCGGTGTCCCAGTCTGGGAGACGCTGATAATATGGGGCAGGCTTGTGACTCATAAATAGACAGAAGGTAAGATAATGGTAAGAGCTGAAGGAGACCTCACAGATGTTAAGCCGCACACCAACACGGCAGGGCAGCTATTGCGTGCTGCAGGTATGTTAACTCAGTACTTAAAAACGGGAACACTATCCTTGTAACCACCTTAATGAGGCTAAAAATGACCGTCGGGGCACTTTTATCCTATATAAGACTGCACTCGCAGACTACCGCATGGACTCGCGGTCACAGAAATACATGCGGAGACAGTCCTGATCTGCGCGTGCACGTATGTATAAGGAGCCGACGCGTGCGTTTCGCGAGGGGCTTTTTCAAGGCAAATATTTAGTATCGTGGGACTAGTGGTGCAAAGGGTGGAGCTGTGACTGAGGATCAAGAAGAGGTAGGTATCTGGGTAACAGTTAGCAGGGAGAGCAGGGGGAAGAGGAAGAGGCAGGACAGTTCTGAACTGACTCATCCCAATAGATTTGCTAGACTAAGTAAAAATAATGGGGGTGTCAGGTCAGGAATGGCAAGACTGGGGAGACTGATTTCTCTAGCAACCACGGTAGTCCCTCTAGCACAGAGTGACTCTGGATAATTAGAGGCCAAAGCAGGTTGTGGTGGTAGGGGACTCAATTATTAGGAGGGTGGAGAGGGCTGTTGCCGTGACCGCATGAACCGAACAGTTTGTTGTCTCCTGGCTGCTCATGCTAAACCCATTGTGGATTGGGTAGACAGATTGTTGAGATGGGAATGACCTTGCAATCTTGGTACAGTACATGTCAGCCCCATTACAAATATAAAGAAAGATGAAAGGGTCCTAAAAAAATGATTTCAAGGCTCTAGGCGGCAAGCCTAAGGCAAGGACCTCAAAAGTAGTATTTTCAGAAATACTACCAGTGTCATGCATTACACCAGAAAGGCAGTTGAAGCTTATGAATGTTAATGCATGGCTAAGAAATGGGTGTAGAAAGGAGGAGTTTGGGTTCTTAAAGCACTGGCAGTCCTTCTCTGAGAGGTGCTATCTTTATAGTAGAGATGGATTGCACCTCAATGAAGAGGGATCTTCTGTTCTAGTTCTTTTTATATGTTAAAAAGGTTGTAGGAGATTTTTTTTATTATAAAGTATCTTTTTATTAGGGTGTTTGCAGATACATTTCATTGTAGCATATTGTATTCACATGTCTTACTTATTCCAATACATATTTGCTATACCCTTTTTTCCCCGAACTTATAACTGGTCTTGATCTAATATACTCTACTATTTAACTCAAAACCTTGTTTCATAACTTGCTTGTGACTCCCATACTTTTAGGAAGAAGGGAGGAGGGACAAGCAACAAGTAATGTAATGTAAGTCTTTATTTATATAGCGCCATTAATGTACATAGCGCTTCACAGTAGTAATACACGTGACAATCATATAAATAACAAATAACAGATCATGGAAATAAGTGCTTCAGACATAAAAGTACAATTTCAGAAGAGGAGTCCCTGCTCTGAAGAGCTTACAATCTAATTGGTAGGTAGGAAGAAAGTACAGAGACAGTAGGAGGGCATTTTGGTAAGTGCGTCTGCAGGGGGCCAGGCTTTATGTATCATGTGTATAGTACTAGCCATGGTGCTACTCATATGCTTCTTTAAGCAAGTGTGTCTTAAGGTGGGACTCAAAGGTGGGTAGAGAGGGTGCTGGTCGGGTATTGAGTGGAAGGGCATTCCAGAGGTGTGGGGCAATCAGTGAGAAAGGTTTAAGGTGGGAGAGGGCTTTAGATACAAAAGGGGTAGAGAGAAGACATCCTTGAGCTGAACGCAAGAGTTGGGATGGTGTATAGTGGGAAATTAGGGCTGAGATGTAAGGAGGGGCAGAAGAGTGTAAAGCTTTAAAAGTGAGGAGGAGAATTGTGCGAGATGCGGGATTTGATAGGAAGCCAGAAGAGTGATTTGAGCAGGGGAGACACTGAGACAGATTTAGGAAAGCATAGAGTGATTCTGGCAGCAGCGAATAGGATAGATTGTAGGGGAGACAGGTGAGAGGCAGGAAGGTCGGACAGTAGGAAGTTACAGTAATCGAGACAGGAGAGAATGAGGGCCTGAGTCAGAGTTTTAGCAGTAGAGCAACAGAGGAAAGGGTGTATCTTTGTAATATTGCAGAGTAAAAAGCGACAAGTTTTAGAAACGTTTTGAATGTGAGAGGAGAATGTGAGAGAGGAGTCGAGTTTGACCCCTAGGCAGCGTGCTTGGGCAACTTGGTGAATGATACTACTTCCAACAGTAATGTGGAAGGAGGTAGTAGGGCCAGATTTGGGAGGAAGTATGAGGAGCTCTGTTTTTGCCATGTTAAGTTTAAGTTGGCAAAGGGCCATCCAGGATGATATCACAGAGAGACATTCAAAAACGTTGGTCTGTACAGCAGGTGTAAGGTCAAGGGTGAAAAGTAAATTTGTGTTTCATCAGCATAGAGGTGATATTTAAACTCAGGAGATGTAATTAGGTCACCTAGAGAAAGTGTGTACAGAGAAAAGAGGAGAGGTCCCAGGACAGAGCCCTGAGGTACGCCCACAGAGAGATCGATAGAGGAGGAGGAGGTGTTAGCAGAAGAGACACTAAAAGTACGATGGGAAAGGTAAGAGGAGATCCAGGATAGAGCTTTGTTATGAATACCAAGAGTATGAAGAATGTTAAGGAGAAGAGGGTGGTCCACTGTGTCAAATGCTGCAGAGAGGTCGAGAAATATGAGCAGAGTGTAATGACCTCTGTCTTTAGCAGCATGGAGGTCATTAGTTATTTTAGTGAGGGCTGTTTCAGTGGAGTGAGCAGTGCGGAAACCAGATTGTAGAGGGTCTAGAAGAGAATGGGTGCTGAGAAAGTGGAGCAAGCGAGAGAATACAAGACATTCAAGGATTTTAGAGGCAAAAAGCAGGAGGGAGACAGGTCGATAGTTAGAAAGACAACTTTTAGAAAGTTAGAAAGCTTGCTGTTTTTGAGTAATGGTATAACTGTTCCATGTTTGAAGGAGGAGGGAAATGTACCAGAGTAGAGGGAGGAGTTAAAAATGTGTGTGATCTTATAGAAGGGAGAGTCACAATAAAATAAGCCGAGGATGACCAATCCCCGTATAGAGAGACGAAGGATATACAGTTCTTAGTCCTCCCTAATCCCCCCCCCTTTCCTTCTTCCCTCCCCCCCTTTTTCCTCCCTGTCCACACATCTGTCTATGTCCTGTCTTCCCCCCCACGTCGGTTATATGTTGTAAGTCGGTTAAAGCGTTTGTCCACTAGGACAGAATATTGTAATGTCATGAATATGATATGTTTTGAAAATGAATAAAAAGAAAGTTGGAAAAAAAAAATGTGTGTGAGCGTAATGATTATAGTAGGAGCAAGAGGTTTTAGGAGATGGGAGGGAATGGGGTCAAGAGGGCACGTGGTAGAGGGAGAAGATGAGATCAGCAGTGACACATCCTCCTCTGAGACAGCGGAAAAAGAGTCAAGGAAGGCAGGAGGAGAGTTAGGAAGGGGAGTAGGATGGGAGGAGGAAACAGTAGGGATGTTCTGACTTATGAATTCCACCTTCTCCTTGAAATAGTCATCAAAGTCCAGAGGTGAGATGGAGGAAGAAGAGGGGGCAGCTGAGGGTGATTTGAGTAGAGAGTGAAAGACACAGAAGAGTCGGCGTGGATTAGACTTGTGCGTGTTGATTAGTGAAGAAAAGTAGGTTTGTTTAGCCTGAGAGAGGGCAGGGTTGAAACAGGATAGCATACATTTGTAGTGAAGGAAGTCTGCGAGAGTGTGAGATTTCCTCCAGAGGTGTTTAGAGGAATGAGTGGAGGAACGCAGCATACGTGTATGGGAATTTAGTCAGGGTCTGGGGTTGGAAGGGCGAGGACGGCAGAGAGAAAGTGAGGCATGTAGATCAAGAGAGGAGGATAAGGCAGAGTTGTAGTTCCTGACCAGGTTGTCAGGGTCTGGAGCAGAACTGAGAGAGGAGAGGGAGGAGCATAAAGTGGACTCAAAGGCTGGTAGGTTAATAGAGCGCAGGTTTCAGCAGAAACGAGGGATAGATGGAGATGAGAAGGGGAGAAGCGAGAGAGAGAAAATGAGATGAGGTGATGGTTAGAGAGAGGAAAGGGGGAAATGGAGAAATCAGAGAGAGAAAAGTTTTTAGTGAAAACCAGGTCTAGGTAGTGGCCATCCTTGTGTGTGCTGTAATGGACTATATATAATAGATAGGAATGGATAAATAGCTAAGATTCATTGGTGTGCAGTGGGGGTAAGAGGGAAAGTAACAAGCAGGATGATGCCCATATTAAATACAGATAACATTAGTAAATTTCTAAGGATGAAAATCAATGGAAGTAGAATGGCAAGAGCAGAGAAAATAACAATAGTACAGACTGATAGAAACCTTAAGTGCATACTTGTTAATGCAAGAAGCTTGGCAGATATAATGGGGGAGCTTTAAATAATATCCAGAAAGGAGCCATGTGATATTATTGGCATTACTGAAACCTGCTGGGATGAAACTCATGACTGGTCAGTTAATTTAGAGGATTCTTCCCCTTTTTGGAGGATTGAGCAAATAGAAGAGGTGGGGGTGTATGTTTACATGTTAAACCAAATGTAAAACCTATTATAAGGGAAGATGTTTATGAAAAGATTGATGAAAATTTAGAGACTTTGTGGATAGAAACTAGCAGTGGAGATAAAGTATAAAATACGTGTTTCAAAAGATATGCTATAAATCCCCAAATACCTGTAAGATTGAGGGAGCCAAACAATTTTTGCAAATGGTGAAGGCAGCAAAACTAGGTCATGTTTTAATAATAGTTAATTTTAATTATCCGGACATCGACAAGAGCAATTAGATTAGCAGTACAACTAAATACACAAGTTTTTGGGTGTACTAAAATACAATTACATATCCCAACATTTTGAGGAACCAACAAGGTGATGGGCATTATTGGACTTTTAATAATTAATAATTCTCCTCCTCTCTTTTAAGGCTATGCACTTATCTGCCCTTCATTACATCTCTGCCCTAATTTCTCGCTACACACCTGCCTGACTCTTGTGTACTGCTAAAGGATGTCTTCTATCAACCCTATTTGTAATTAAAAAGCCCTTTCCCACCTACAACCTTTCTCACTCACTGCCCCACACCTTTGAAATGTCCTTCCCCTCAATATCCAACTAGAATCCTCTCTCTCCACCTTTAGGACCTTTCTTAAAACACCTCTTTAAAGAAGCATATGGGTAGCTCGGCTGGCTTATACTATACATCTCATATGCACTGATCTTTGCCCCTAGCAGACTCACTTACCAGAACACCTCCTACTTTCTCTGTAAGTGCTCCCAACTTACCACTTAGATTGTAAGCTTTTCGGGACAGGGACTCCTTTTTCTATTGTTTTATGTCTGAAGCGCTTATTCCCATTATGTGTTTTAATATTATGTTGCTTGTATTACTGCTGTAAAGCATTATGTAACAGATATAAATAAAGATATACATAAATACATACCAAACCTTGTAGAAGAAATAACAAATATTCAAGTCAGGGAACAATTTGGAAACAGTGATCTGATCTGAACATGGTCTCATTTGAACTCGACCATAATATGTAAGATCAATAGAGACTCAATTGTAGAAATAAGAATTTAGTAAACTAAAGAGTAATCTACAAGGAATACATTGGGATGAAGTTCTTGCAGGAAAAAATACGTAGCAACCATGGACAGTCTTTAAAATATTGTTAGACAAATACACTTATCGGTATATAATCTTTGGTAATAAATATAAAAGAAACAAGTCAAAATCAATGTGGCTAAAAAAAAAAGTAGGGACAGAAATGGAAAGGAAGAGGCAGTCATTTAATGGCCTATTCACTAAAACTCGATAAAATCAGTGCATTGGCGAGCGACTTTGCATTGTTTTACCGCACTATAAAACATGTGTGTCAAAACAGTATTCACTAAGAAAAATCACCATTTATTTTCGGTAAAAAATCAAACTACTTGTTTATTTATTTTTTCTAAGACTTATCGCACTGAAACTGTTTGTTTAAACAGCAGACCATGTGACTGCGTAATGCTAAAGACCATAGCAGTAGGATAAATGAATGAATGAATAACCAGATACTTGTAGGGGGGACCCCTAAACATAACCTTGATAGAAGACAGGTACTGGGTTGCAGTCCCGGATGGTAAGCTCACTAATAAGTGACGCTGTTGTTAACAATAACACCAGGAAGATTGAGCATAATAACACCCTAAAACGTACCCTTTTTGTCTAAATAAAGTCCTGAACAGGAAAACATGTAGCAAGCGATTGACTCACTCTGAGTGCTGCACAGTCCATGCAATCCAAAGGTGAGGGGTCCCCAGGTGTGCTTCCGTCCAAGGGGTAGGCTAGTAGAGAAGGAGAAAAACTGGAAGAGCACTACTGTAGGTATCAAAAAAGTAG
The DNA here is from genome assembly GCF_040206685.1 of Ascaphus truei. NCBI lineage: Eukaryota > Metazoa > Chordata > Amphibia > Anura > Ascaphidae > Ascaphus > Ascaphus truei. The sequence continues at coordinate 519,062,183 of NC_134483.1, read as the reverse complement.
AAAGGAGGGTGCGCATCCCATAAAAAGATTATTTATTGGTCATGGAAAAACAGGGCAATGGAGAGCCCTACCAACGTTTCACGCTTCACAGAGCGCTTTCTCAAATGGTAGGGCTCTCCATTGCCCTGATTTCAGCCTCAAGGACCCCATACTTCCCCAGTTAAAGGCCCCGGTATAGGATGCTGGTATCTCCTGTGCTTTTAAATCTCCGGTGTCACGTGACGCCGGAGATTTAAACATGGCGGGGATCCCGGCACCCCATAACTGACTGTAACTCGGGAAGCAAGGAGTTCCCGAGGCTGAAATGAATGTGGTTCCGCTCAAGAGACCCCCTGCTCCCATACACTATTATTAAAAATCACATTACTTTAGTGGCAAGCTGCTAATGAAATTAAGGGTTAAGGCACAATAACTGGTTTATTGGAGGCAGAGGGGGTAAGTGAAGGGGGTACTTGGCCCAGTTTGGGTGGTTGGCCAACAGGAAAGGTTGCGGGAGGAGTTAACCCTTTCATTACCATAGTGGTGGTAACCGCTATGGTAATGAAGTGGTTAACCCCTCCCGCTACCCACCCGGTAGGCCTAACCACCCACCCTGGGCTAAGTACCCCCTTCACTCACCCCCTTTACCCCCCAATAAACATTAAAATACCTACTACCTACCAATAATCAACTGACCAAGCCCCTCCCCCCCTCCAATACTTACAGAACAGTAATGGGCACAATTATTATTATCCAGATATGAAACCAGCCAGTATAAAGTTAAAGTCCTACTTACGCCTGCCAGGATGAAGGTCGTCCTCATCTTCCTGCTCATCATCCCTCATTATCGCCGTCCTCCGTTGGCAGCAACATTACATTACAATAAAAAATACTGGCCACTAACCCCTTAATCACCTTTGTTTAGTAATAGCTATAGTAATTAAGTGGTTAACCCCCCCACCACCGCTACCCACCCAGGCAGCCTGACCTCCCTCCCTGGGGCAACTACCCCCCCCCCCCACTAACCATTGATTGGCACAATGATAAACCATGCCCCCAATATGGGCATGGATTGACACACTAACAATGAATGGGCAATCTAAAAAAAAAAACCCACATTACATTTAAATCAAGCAAGCATTTGCCAATAAACCAATTAATTGGAACAGTGGTACACCATTCCCATATTATATGGGCATGGTTTGCCACTATGGCAGTCAATGGGAAAGGCACAAACAAAAACAAGCACTGAATAAAATAAATAACATTGTAATAAAACAAAGAAAATGCCAATAAACCAATTGATTGGCACAGTGGTAAACCATGTCCATATAATATGTGCATGTTTTTCCACTATGGCAGTGAATGGGCAACCTAAAAAAAACCTATCCACATAAAAACAAAACAATTAAATAAAAATACGCTCCAAAAATACAAATAATTAAATAAAAACAAGCCCCAAAAATACAAACAATTAAATAAAAACAAGCACCAAAAATACAAAACATAACAATTACATTTAAAAAAAAACATTTGCCAAAAAATGCATTACTTGGCACTGTGCTTATCTATAGCCCGAAAAGGGCATAGATAAACACATTGGCAGTCAATAGGCAACCTAAACAAAAAAAAATAGAATAAAAATACCAAAAATACAAAAATAACATGTAATTAATGTTTTTCTTACCTTTGATGTCTTCACCCTCTGATTCCAACTGCAGCAGGCACCTCTTGATCCTCGACGCAATGCTCCTCAACAGCCAATGGTCTTCTGGTAAATTCTTTTCTTCTTTACTTTTAATCCAATCCAATAGGGGCAGATGTTGTCCCATCGTCTTGGTGGCTTCAAATGAGATGGAACATGCCTTATATAAAGCCTGTCACATCGCATTTGAGTGTCAAATGGTACACCCCAAATCCAATTGGCTTGTGTACCATGTCACAGCTTCCATTTTTTTTTTCAAAGGATGTGACGTCCCTCCCATTGGATTACAAGGAAGAGGACAGAAGGAAAGAAAAGAAAGAAGAAAAGAAGGAAAGAATGAAGAAAGAAGAAAATAATGAAGAACTCACTGGGGAGATGTCTCTTCTATCAAGATATGACCACGTACTTCTTTGCATCGGCTATTAAGGAGCATTGCGTCAAGGGTCAAGAGTTGCTGCTCGCGTAGGACGGTGGTGAAGATAGCAAAGGTAAGAAAGACATGGATTGCATTTTATTTTATTGTTACAAGCAATGCATTTTTAGGCAAATGTTTTTTTATTTCATTGCAATGTATTGTATTTTTTTAATGTATTTTTTTTTAGGTTGCTTATTGACTGCCAATGTGCTTATCTATGCTCCTTAATGGGTATAGATATGCACGGTGACAAGCAATGCATTTGTTTCCAAACATTTGTTTTATTTAATTGTAATGTATTGTATTTTTTGGTCTTGATTTTTTTTTATAGCTTGCCCATTGACTGCCATAGTGGCAGTGTACACTGTATACCACTGTGCCAATCAATTGGTTTATTGGCATTTTTTGTATTGCAATGTAATTAATTGTATTCAATGCTTGTTTTTTTATTGGTAGATTGCCCATTCCTTGCTATAGTGGCAAACCATGGCCTTGCAGCAATGCTTATAAGAACGCACGGCTTGCTTGGTTATAACGTAGGATCTATAGCTCGACTGAATCACACTATCAGCTTTCTTCACCTCCCTGTAGAATCTTTATTGCTGAGACTTCCTAAAATTGGACTGTAGTAGAATCACACGATCCTTCAAGTATTCATACTTCTTTCTTTGCTGCCTCATTCTCCAAAATGACTGAATAACCCGAGTTACTTTACTCTGACGAAAAAGCAGACGCGCTTTCCTCCCTATGTAGGCTGACTGTATGGCGACAGTTGCAGATCGTTAGCGCCGATAACTTTCTCACTTCATCCTTCCTTGGATAAGAGCTCTGTAATGTTTCTGAAGTGTAAGAATGCTCTTCTGCTTTCTTTCAGAGTCCGCTCTGATCTCAGAAAGTTCTAACTGGAAACATATGGATTTGCCTCTCTCCAGCTCCATGGCATTGTAACAGGGACTTATTCCTGTTAAGGAAAATGCCTCTAAATCCAGCAGGTTAAGTGCAACAGACAATCAACCAGACTCCACCTGCCTAATCAGAGCTCTGTGAAATATTGTCATGTGAGACACAGAAAGAGGATTCCTTAGCTCCCAATTGCGACTGACACATTGGAGAATAGAGCAGAGATTCCCCTAGTCCACAACTGGGCTGACCTGGGGAACAACAGATGTCTTGAGCTGCAGAGGGTCTGCAGGCTGACAGCAAGACAAAGGGGACAAGACCTCTGCACCTGGATACAGACATTGCCATAGCACACAAGGGTGCGGACCCGGGAGAGCAGAAAGACCTTCCCCTATAGCTACAAAAAACAGATAAGAGATTCTTATGGGACGTGTGTGTGTGTTTTAATTTGCTTAGATATCCACCCAATTAGAGAGGGCTGGACTAAATGTGTAGATATTCTCCAAAGCGGAGTAGGCCTTTCTTTTGTTTATTTTGAATGTTTTGCTGTGTTAAAGGAACAGGCGCAATAAAGCTTCATTTTAGTTTCACTTTAACCACCTCCATTGCGTACCTCTGCACACAACTCTTACAGGCGATCTCTGCTTCTTCAAGTGCTAATTGCATTTGTGACTTTTCATGTTCCAATAGTTTCTTCACTTTTTCTACCTCGTGAAGCTTCTCATCTCTTCACTGACCTGGATAGCCAAATCTGAAGCCTTCTCTTGTAGATTTTTGTTCTCTCCTCTTACAGTCTGTAGAGTTTGCCTGAACTCTTCAAGGGCATAATCAAACATACGTAGTTCTGTGATGAGATGGCAAACCTCCTTCTGAGAGAGTTCCAACTCAGCCTTTGCCTCTTCATCCCTGACCGCTCCTGATTAGTCCTCATGTCCTCGAACTCGTTCTTCAAGTGACGTTTTGTCTTCTCCAATTGTATAAACTTAGCGATTGCTGCGGACAGACACCTCTGCAGCTCAGTCTTAGCTTCTTGCTCTTTAAAAAAAATATTCACGGAGGAGATCATAATGATGCTTGGCACTTCGCAATGTATCTTTAACCCTGCTCAAGGAATCGTCAACCTTTTACTCATCCTTTCCCTTTGCCGCGTCCTTTTAATTCCCATTTTCATCACTGGATATTCCGCCATTCTTAGGAGAATTCTACCTGTCCCTATAGGCTGCAGAAAATCTCAGCTCCCTTCGGAATTGCGATTGCCTGACATCACAGGCTCATCATTAACTGTTTCTGTAATTTCCGCTGTAAGTCGTGAACTTCTTTTCTTTGTTTTAGCAGGCTCTGAGGCATGAGAAATACTGAGCTCACATTCGTTGCTAGAAACTTCTGCATTTTCTCCTCGCCCAACACGCTTTGGTTGCTGATGCTGTAGACAATATTCCCCAAACTGCTGGTACTCTTCATACTCAAGAACGCAAGGACACTCCTCTTCTGAGTGCACAAGGTCCTCGCACTCCCCACATGTTATGGGCAGCAGGGACTCCAGCAAACTACCAGTTAAAACTTTCCAGATTTTTTTCTGGTGAATTTTCCTGTGTCTTCTTTACACTGACCACAGGAGACGCTATAAAACTGATAGCTCTTTCTACTTTTGCATCAACCTTTTCACACTTTTCCTGCATATACTCCAATCACATCTGGTAGTCCTATGCGGTGTGGCAGACTTTACTTCCAGAATCAGTACCTCAAGTAGGTCACCGTCTATATTCGTTTCCCTGCTTCTGTGTAGCCATTTTGAAAACCCGCTGTTTTTATTTTTTCCGAACACACCTGGTGGTGCAGACTTTACTCCCAGAATCAGTAACTCTCGTGGGTCACCGTCTGTTGTGCAGTCTCATTTTGTTGCTTCATCTAGCGCAGTGATCCTTGTCATTCTGCATGGATTTGTGGCTCTTTATTTTGCTGCCCTCTACGTGCGTTTCTTCAGCCGACCTCTGGAGATGCTGCAATCCACTTCTAACACCATATGTGACTGGGCAGCCCTGTAAGCAAAGGTCAGTTAAGAGTCCGCACAATGCACTTTAGGCTGTACCAAAACATTGATTGATTTATTTCTCCACAAATACAACAAAGCATTGGGCACACTGTCCCTTTAAGGCAAAACACAGAGACATAAACAGAAAGCTTATTCCACCATTGGAGAGTTACTAAACAGTACAGGCCCTAGCTACCTTGCTGGCGAGCTGTTACGCCGGTGCTGCCCGCAAACCAGACCCGTCCCTTATACTGAGGTGGGGACATATATATGCACGCACCTGCAGCAGATGGAGCGTGTCCGGAGTGAGAGCCGGGGTCCAGAGCCAGAGAGTGAAGTCCGCCAAGCCGGGTCGTAACCTGAATAAACGAAGAGAAGAGAGAGAGAGACAGCATAGGCATCCGCTAGAAGATACTATGTCGAACAATGTGAGAGAGGCAAGACAGGTATTATATACAGTGCGGCTGACCAATAGGGAGCGGAGGCAGTCCTGGATTGGATCCTATGGTAGGCAGCCAGGTGGGGAGGTTTAGGGTTAAGCAGCAGCCTGTGTGAGAGTTGGGGGCGTGGTTTCACTGCTGGTGCAGTGAATAAATTATCCTTGCCTGGCGCGCGCTCTGTAATGTCAGAGAGCGCACGCCCGGGACCAGAGGGGGCCGCCAGAGCACTGAGTGTCCGCAGGGCGGTGTTATTCCGTCGGGAACGATGGGGTGCCTCCGTACAGCTGGAGCAGGTTGGGAGAGATGAGGGAGCCGTCTCACGGCAGCGGGGGCATTCAGAGGTAAGGAGGGGTCGTGCTGTGAGCGCGGCAAGCCCCGCATCCTTACACGAGCTAAGCCAGTTACCAGCCCCAAGACATACAACACAATATCAGGGAACAAAATTAAAAGTCCTTATCTGGTCCAACATCTCCAGTTTCTCCAGGTGATCATCAGATGCAAGCGTTACAGTCCTGCTGCTACCAGGGAGTATCTCAGGTTCACTCCTGCCCTCTTTCTATGTATGATTCTCTGTGATGCAGGGCTTTGGGGTCCCCAACGTTCCCATGCAAATCCCTCTGGTGAACAAGAAGCCTGGTCCCTGTGGGTTGGAGCTCAGTTGGTGCTGGGTGTGAATCCCAGCAGGGTCACAGGCAATCCCGGTGACCCTCCTCTCTTGCAGAGCAGGAAAAGGAACTCTGACAGGGACTCTGACAAGCAGTTACTTCCTGCCTTTTAATCCCTGTTCAATTAGGCGTTAATTTAAAAGCAGCTCAGGCAGGAAATCTGACACCAGTGTGCAGCTTCCTTATCCTTGCAGAGGGAGTATGTTAACTCCTTCACTCCCTTACATGGGCAAATGTGCTATTATCCAGAGCTGGATAATAGGAATTTTGCCCATTACTGTACTGTATGTGTTGGGGGTAGGGGGTGTTGGGGGTAGAGTGGGTGTGTACAAGGCATAGGTAAACACAATGGCAATCAATGGGTGTGCTGGAAAGTATTGGTTGTTATATTGTATTTAAATGTTTGTTGGGCGTAAGGGAGGTGGATTTGCCCAGGGTGGGTTGTGAGGCCTACTGGTTGGCTAGCTTCAGTAATTAACCCCTACATTACCTTAGCCGTAGTAACCGTAGTGCCTGTAAAAAAAAATTATTAGATAGGATGGAAGTAGGGATCTCCATGGTTGATACAATAATAATAAAATAATGTTTGATCTTGTATAGCGCTGCTGGTTTTTTTATGTAGCTCTTTAAAGAGACATTTTTTTGCAGACACAGTCCCTGCCCCATAGAGTTTACAATCTATGTTTTTGGTGCCGATGGCACAGGGAGCTAAAGTGACTTGCCCAAGGTCAGAAGGAGCTGACACCGGGAATTAAACCAGGCTCCCACGGCTTTAAACTCAGTGCCAGAGTCAGTGTTTTTACTCACTGAGCCACATCCTCCCCATCAGATGCATCAAAACATCAATGCCAAATACCCTCTTAACCCACCCCTCTACTCCCAATTAACAGGGCAATGGTATTTAACCCTTTCATTACCTTAGCGGTTATCCGTTAAGGTACGAAGCTGCGTGTAAATGTATTTTTATTACATAAGATGGAAGCAGGGAGTCACCGGAGCTGATATTAATGTGAGCCAGACTACCGGTTTCAATCACATAGCGGATTCCATCTTGCCACCCTTGAGCTGGCGAGATGAGAAGCTGCGAGTTGCAGCCGCGATCTAAATCTCGAAGCTACTAGAATTGCTTGATATTTTAAAAAATGCAAGTTTGAGCATTTTTTGTGCTCCCGCATGGTTTATCCGGGAGCACTCCTGCTTGGGCATGTTATTGAAGCTTTCTGAAAAGCTACACTTGCAAACTCGTTCGAGAAGTGCCCAAAATACTCAATAAGTCACTTATCGAAGCTACTAGAATATGCCCCTATGTTGTGAAACACCTTGGAGAAAGTACCTGAAGAGTTTTGTCCCTGTTGGCGATTCATATCTATACCAGGGTGATGTCACCGCATCTGCAGTGTGGAACTCGCTACAGCCAGTAGAACAGAGCTATGGGACCACAGTCCCTCTTAACAGATAAGTTCTTAGAATCATTGATACTGCTTATGTGTTTTTATAGTTGTTTATACCCCATTAAATGTGTTTTAATAATCTAAATGTAACGGATCGGGGGACTCGCAGTTCCCATCGTGCCCCCGCCACCCCGGCTTCCACAGTGCCTAGTTCCTCCGCTCCCCTATGTCCCCAAATTCTACCTTCTTCCCTCAGCCGTTCCTCCACGGCTCGATCCTCACGCCCAGGCTTACACTATGCGCACGCACGCGGTCCCCTCACCAAGCGCGTGCGTTCACGATCGCGGGTACCCTATCGTGGCTCACGCGCTCCTCGGCGTGCCTCTGTCACCCCTGTCTGTTCTTTACCTGGTTCCTCTGTTCCTCCTTCCCCTCTGTTTTATCTCCCGTGCACCTCCTCCGCTGGTCTTCCCCTACGCTCTGGTGCACGCGCTGTGCACGCGCATATCAGGGTTACAGAGGGCACGCGCGCACCCGCTCTACTTACTTACCTCCCCCACGCTGTCGGTTGCAGGCTATTACCTTAGATTACCTCCCTGTCTCCTCCCCTGCTCTCACAGACCTATCTCTGCAATTACCCACTCAAACCTCTGCTCCTCCCCTCACCCCCATTGGTCCTTCTTCCCATATAACCCCACTCCTACCTCTCAGTCCTTGCTCTGCATAGCTTTCCTGTAGCTCCTGTGTGTGCAGTGTCTATGCCTAGCTCCCTTGTCTGTTTCAGCTCTGGTTCCTGTCCCTGCCCCTGTTTGGATTCCTTTGGCTTGAACTTGAACTCTGCTTTGGACATCACTACGCTGCTCTCTCCAACCCCTGAACTCTGGCACTTGGACATTACCCTCTGACCTCTGGCACCCTGGACTCAGCAAGTATTACGTTAACCCTTACTCACCAGGCCCGGCAACGCTACTACCACACTCCGGGCACGCCTTCACTGCTGTGGGTGTGTGTTATATCCTTACCCACCTCAGTACTGGGGACTGGCCAGGTCTGCGGGCATACAGGCGTTACACTAAACTTTCACTGTCTGGGATCTGAGGACTCCCCTATCCCCTATCCAGAAGCAGCAGCAATACTTCCACAATGATTAAACACATAGGGGGCTATGCACTAAGCTCAATGGCTTTGCGTTCTGATTTGGCCAAAAAGCAGGTTCGTTAAAAAGTGAAGCCAGGGACACGATGCACTAAGGCCTTGAGGCCATTTTTTAACGTACCTGCTCAAAATAGCTCAAAACAGCCACAGCGTACGGTTTGCTTTTTTTCCCCCTGCTAGCGTTCTGAACCTCTCCGTTCGCTAGCTGATAGGAAAAAAAGGAAAAAAAGTCGCCTGTAACATTTGCATGGAGATTTGCTATCTCCATGCAAGACTGTTACAGGCGATCCTACACTAAATAAAAACATTTTAATAATAGTGTACATGAGCAGGGGGTCTCCCGAGCTGAACTGCATTGGTTTCAGGTCCGAGGACCCCCTACTTCAGAAGATACAGGCCCCGTTATGGGGTGCCGGTATCCCATGCAGTTTAAAGCTCCCGCGTCACGTGACCAGGTTATTTACATTCTGCAGGGGATACCGGCACCCCAAACCGGGGCCTGCATCTCCTGAAGTAGGGGGTCCCCAAAGCTGAAACAAATGCGGTTCAGCTCTGGAGACCCCCTACACATCTACACTAGTATTAAAACATACATAACAATAAACAATGATTCATTACCGTAGCGGCTATCAGCTATGATAATGAAGCTGCTTTAATGTATTTTAAATAATAGTGTGCGGGAGCAGGGGGTCCCCTGAGCTGAACCGCATTGATTTCTGCCTCAGAGACCCCCTGCTTCCCGAGTTACAGGCCCCGGTATGGGGCATCGGGTGCCAGTGCTGCCGCCATCTTTATAGCGTCCAAGACGCGACGTGGGCTCTATAAAGATGGCGTCCGCACTGGCACCAATGCCCCAAACCGGGGCCTGTAACTTGGGAAGCAGGGGGTCTCTGAGGCAGAAATCAATGCGGTTCAGCTCAGGGGACCCCCTGCTCCCGCACACTATTAATAAAAATACATTAATGCAGCTTCATTACCTTAGCATGTTTATTGGGGACAATTGCCCCCAATAAACACACATCCCCACCGCCCCCTAAGACATACAGTACTGTAATGGGCAAAATTACTATTATCCACATATGGATAATAATGCATTTGCCCATTTTAAATACATATAAATTACAATAAATACAGTCAAAACATTTTACACTTATGTTTTACAGGCACCCACGATGAAGGCCGTCTTCATCCTCATCTTCATTCTGCCCATGCCCCTACGGTGCTGCAAAACATGCACAACAATTACAATAGCCAATGTAATGTCCTCTAACCTCTTAATCACCATAGCGGTTATTAACCGCTACAGTAATTAAGGGGTTAACCCACCCTCAACCACCTCTCGGGAGGCCTACAAGCCTCCCACTCTAACCCCCCACCCCGTGAGGCATAACCACCCTCACCCACTACCCACAAGGGAGGCCTACCCACATACCCTTGGGGCCAATAAAGCCCCCCCCCCCTCCACGACAGGCTCGTTGGGCTCTTTTTTTTTCTCGATTCGATTTTCACCTGTCCTAAATTCCCGGGACCAAGAACGTAAAGGCAGACGCACTCTCCCGTATACATTCTTCTGAAGAGAGGCCAGAGGAATCGTTGGAGACTATCCTTCCACATGAGAGGATTCTCGCCACGTCTACTTTCAAGAATCTTGACAAAATTTTGTACTCCCAGAGACGCATTCCCAAGGACTTGGTCGTTCCCGACAACAAACTCTTTGTACCATCCAAATTTGTTCCAGAGGTCCTGTCTTGGGGTCACTCCTCTAAATCTGCAGGTCATCCAGGTTTTAAGAAGACTACTGATCTCATTCGTCGGAATTTCTGGTGGCCAAGGATGTCTCAAGATACTCTGGAGTTTACCCGCGCATGCCCCACGTGCGCTCAAAGCAAGGCTCTCCATCAAAAGCCTCAGGGTTTTCTGTTACCCCTTCCAGTTCCCGACCGCCCCTGGTCCCACATTTCTATGGACTTCATCGTGGAGTTGCCCAGGTCCAGAGGAATGAACACTATCTTGGTGGTCGTGGACAGGTTCTCGAAGATGTCCCATTTCATTCCACTTAAAGGATTACAACCCCCCCCGCCCTTGCTGATATCTTTACGGAGCAGATTTTCCGGATTCATGGGATCCCTCCGTCCATTGTGTCTGACAGAGGTTCTCAGTTCGAATCCAAATTTTGGAGAGCTTTCACGAAGAGATTGGGCATCTCTTCTTCCTTCTCTTCCGCCTATCATCCTCAGTCCAATGGACAAACGGAGAGAATCAATCAATCCCTGGAGAAGTACCTGAGATGTTTTATATCCGATTTCCAGGATGATTGGGCTCAACTCCTCTCTTGGGCAGAGTATGCCGTCAATTCTGCAAAAAACGAGTCCACCCGGGAGTCACCCTTCTTTATAAATTATGGGTTCCACCCTCCCTGTCTTCCCATCCCCAACATTTCTTCTGGAGTACCAGCCGTAGATGAACACATTTCTTCCCTCCAAACCGCATGGTCCAGGATTCAGTCTACCCTTCTCAACTCCTCCCGCAGATCGAAATTACAGGCCGATCGTCGTCGTCATTCGGCGCCCAGTTACAAACCAGGGGATTTGGTATGGCTCTCCTCTAGGAATATCCACCTCAAGGTACCATCTCCTAAACTGGCACCTAAGTTCCTGGGACCCTTCCCTATTTGTAAACAAATCAATCCTGTGGCATTCCGGCTCCAACTACCACCCAGTATGAAGATTCCCAATGTCTTTCATGTGTCTCTCTTAAAACCATTTATCTCCAGTCACTTCTTTCCGGATCAGACTTGTAAACCGGATCCCATTACGGTACAAAATAACGAGGAATACGAAGTTCACTCTCTTTTGGATTCTCGCCTATCCAGGGGTCAGCTCCAGTTCTTGGTGCAGTGGAAGGGCTTTGACCCTGAAGAGAGATCCTGGGTACCTTCAAAGGACATTCATGCCCCGGCCCTTCTTAAGTCCTTCAGGAAGAAGTTTCCAGAGAAACCGTTCTTGGACCGTCCTAAGGCCGTTCCTGAAGAGGGGGGTACTGTCAGGAATCGGCGTTCTCCTTACTTCCCACACAGAGCACCCCCTCTCCGCAGGGAGCCCCTGGACCCACAAAACAATCCTGCCTTACCGTCCTCCACGGCTCCTCGCCCCTGCTGCCGTCGCGGAATTACTCCCCTCGGCGATTCCTCTGCTCAGCGCCGGGCGCACCCACTCCCTCCTGCACGCACACCAACACGCACGCCAGCCTCAGACGTTATGTGCATGCATTCCCAGCTTACAGAGTACACGCCTAACAGAGCACTTTTAATCACTGCTACTGCAGTGAGGCGTCGTGCCCAAGTATCCCACAGTTCTATGCAAATCAATGATTACACTCAGCTGGGCTGTAACACCTCCCTCCTATCAGGGAGGACTCCTTGCAGTCCTCCAGGCCTGCCCCCTTTTCCCATTGGCCTGCCCAGCTTTATTATGCCTGTGCTTCCCATCACTCGTCGCTCGACATAGTTCTGTATGGAAGCATTTGACGACTCTCTCAGTGACTCCTCAGGTATTGACGCGGATTGGACGACTACCCCTCTGGCTCTCGACTTTGGCTCTACTTGGACTTCGTGACTTCTGGCATCCCTGTAACACGGCTTATACCATCGATCATCCGCAACTCTCCTATCCCTGATCTTGGCAACGGCAATAACTACTCCTCCTCTACTACCGGTACCGGCAAGTATTGTCTTCATTACTATACCTGGCCTGGCAACACTAGGGATGCGCACACTCCGGACGCGCTCTCTTTGCTGCGGGTGCGTGTATCCCTACGTCCCACCTCAGCACAGGGGACGGGTCTGGTCTGCGGGCAGCACCGGCGTAACAGCTTTAACAGATCCCTAAAACATCAGTGTTTTTCCTCAAATTTTAGTAATGAAGAATGAGTGACGAGCAAAATGACACAAAAACAACAACACATAGGAAATATAAACTTTCCACCACCAGAAGACACCTTAAAATCCATTCACTTACATGTGCTGCAAGGTGAGACCATTCACCAGACAATGTTTTATGAAAAGGTTCTGCTTACTAAATGTGGGTCATTATATTTGCACATATGTTTCTACACATTATTGGATTTTGTGTTGCCACTTTTTAAAGAATACAAAAAAAAAAACTACATTTTAATGAATAATTTTTAATGTTCCTTTTCAAATCTAACTTCTCCTAAGGAAACACATTAATTATACTTTCAGATCCTAAAATTACACAGCATATTTTGGATTATGATTTTACTGCCCACAACCTAAACTCACCGCTCTCAATCCCAACACGCAAAAAGAAAAAACAAAAGTTGAATTATTAGGCTAGAAGGTTACTCCATTCAGGTGCCATTTGGTGGGGAAATGTCTACTGCCCTGTGCTATTGTAATCATATGCATTCCAAAAGAGGATCGCCAACCCAGCATGGCTTCTGTAAACAAATATAAACCCATTTGCTTATTTTCGTGTTGCAATGTGTTCAAGTAGCACACGTATTCAGCGTAGCTCAGGGGTTCTCAACTTCAGTCCTCAAGACCCCCCCAACAGTTCACGTTTTAAGGATAACCCTGCTTGATTGAGCCACCTGTGCTGCAGGGATATCCTTAAAACCTGACCCTTTTGGGGGTCTTCTTCAGGACTGAAGTTGAGTACCCTGGGCATTGCTGGTGGTTTTAATCATAGCTGTGTACTTGAAATGTTTTTTGTTAGTTGTGACAGAAACCTTTATTTCAACTGTTAATGATATTTCCACGAATGAAATGTCTCTATTTTTTACATTAAGCGTAAACATATGTTAATAGTACATTACAGTGACTCCTTTTATAAAACATTTTAACATCAATAAAACCTTTATCCAGCATTTTCCAGTAAATTCAATGACTCCATTCTCTGTTGGATAATCAAAGAAAAAACAAGTCTTCAAAGTAGAAATATTTTGTTAAGTGGTGGTGGAAATGGAATATCCTGAGGAATGACTCGAATTTCTGAAATGCACCTTAGTAAAACAGTTGGTAAAGAACACATGTAGAATCCAAGAAAGAAAAATACGTTTCATTAGCCTGTTCCCATTTAGTATACACTTCAGGAAGACTGGAATTCTTCCTACATCTGACATTGTAACATGAATGAACATATTTTTTTGCATGCAAACCATAGAACAGTCGACTACAGTGTTAATCACTATAAACAGTTTAGATAAATTGATCACATAAATATGACACGGCTCCATCGAAACAAGTAGAAAGAAGCATTATCGAAATGACAGGGTCGTGTCCTTTAACGCAGCATTATGCGATTTTGACTGCTGGTCGGAGGAACGACATTGGCTACACACATACAGAATATATATATATATATATATATATATATATTTGAGTCTTGTGATCTAAACAGGACTATGCTAGCCCTGTGACTACAACAGGGTTACGCAATACACAAGAAAACACCATATGTGGCATTTCTTTTCCTTTTAATTTTTAACTACTGTATGTCCTCAAAATGCCTTTCTTTTAAAATGTATATTAAATAAAGCTATTTTAAATAATTCCAATTTTCAACCTTTTCTTGCGGTCCCAAAGGGGATTCTTTTTCTGAGTACTTATATATATATATATATATATATATATATATATAACGGAGGCAGGAGAGAACGTGCTACAAAATTATATTGGAGGATGGCAGTATGATGTCAAACGTGAAAAAGTCTGAAACAATGTGAGTCCAATGTTATTTGTGAGGGAGGACAGACCGGATGCCAATAAGAATTGCTGCAGCCCTTGATGGTGATCTTGGAGGTCACTTGAGGTCAGTATTCTATAGGAAAGAGCGCAAGAAACGCTTCTATGGCGTAATAATGTTTTTATTAGGTTAAGGTTTAAAAATTAAATAAAAGTGCACACTTACAATGGCAGTGGCTGTTCATGTGAAAAGGTATGCACGTACAGATACCCAACAAGCTCTGAGAAACCCCAAACATTACCACATAATATATATATATACAGTATATATATATATATATATATATATATATATATATATATATATATACTGTGTTCGACAAATCACTCAAAAATCTACTCGCCGATCAAAAAATCTACTCGCCACCTAGTCCCGCCCCCAACCCCGCCCCGCTTTTAAAAAATAAAATAAATTGAATAAATTCCTAGTAAGAACAACATTCGTTTTTGACATAAGTTTATTTATTGTATTACATTATGCTACAATTAGTCCTGGTTGTGTGTGTGTGTGTGTGTGTGTGTGTGTGTGTGTGTGCGTGCGTGTGTGTGTGTGTGTGTGTTATCTTACCTGATCCGCAGTCCAGGTACCTCATTCCCGCAATGTTATATGTTGGAGGTGAGGTGTTTCTTACCTGTCTTCTGGGTTAGGGGGGATTCCGATGTCTCCTGTGTGAAGCTTGAGTCAGATCTGGAAGTAAGCAGTATAGGTTATTTCGGTGTAGGTATAGGGCAGTTAAGATATATAGGGTAAGTAAGATATCCAGGTCCAGAGTGTGAGACAGTGTGAGAGAGACAGAGAGTGGGTGAGAGAGAGAGAGTGACAGA